>NW_027111990.1:904209-905773 GCF_000696795.3 Halyomorpha halys
ATTTAAAATTTAAAAACATTAAAATTTATTTTTTCTATAAGATTATCAACAGTATAAAACACCACACCATATAACAAACCCTTGTTTTTTATATTTATTTATTTATTTTTTTTCTGTTTTGTAGAATTAGTATGGTATTTAAATTGTTTACTAACATTGTTGCTCGAGATAAAAGTCCTGTTTAATTCCATATCCAAACCTACTTTGTTATATGTTTTTTTAATTTTAACTTTAATATTTCTGTCGATCTTTTTTATTAGTTTTAACTTATAACTATCTATCAGTTTTTTTCTATTTTTGTTAAAAAATTCATCTATTTTATCATTATAATGAGGGTATTTTATCATATCATTTAAAATATCATTTTTCAACCAATAACCTTGCCTTAAATCCAAATTCATAAATTTCATTGCTAACTTGTTAAAAATATTTACCTCATTTTGACTTATTATAAAATTACTATTAAATTTACTTTCAAGATCTATTATAGGCAACATAATGTGAGGAGGAAATTTATATTGATTTTTACATTCCTTAATGTAAAAAAAATTTTTTTTTGTATTGAAGATGTCCCTGAAGATGGCAAGAAAGGCCGAAACGTTTGACTAATGAAAAAATAAAGTGTTGAGACGGATTTGGATATAAAATTGATTTGGATTTGGATAAATATTTTTTTGTTTATTTATGTTGTTCTTTGTTGATCGTACTCCCAACCATCTTCTCCAACAATTTGAATAAATACGCCAGGATTATCAATATTTGGTATTTCAAAATATGAATTCCCACTACATTTAATCAAACAATAGCTATATTTTGGCTGTTAGTTACAGTTCCGTTACGACATTTTATACACTCTTATTTTCTTGTTTATCGAACAAAACCTTGGATAGTACTGGAAAACAAAGCATGTGCGGATGGAATTTAAATGATTGTAAACAAACATGTCTCAACTAGATAAGTTGTCTTAGTTATACAGGCTATTGCGCCACAATGTCCCAATTATAGAGGGAAATATTGAAATTATATTTTAATATTTTGTAAATTCTTACAATATTTGTATCTTCTTTTTAATTTAGCACTGACGATGCCCTGAAACGTGGGACGAAACGTTGGTTAACGATGAATAGTTTTCTTCATTTTGATACCTTTATTGAACGCCACCCAGACTATCTTTCTACAACTCAACCAAAATCATATAAAATTGTTCATATTTTTTTTTTTTAAGAAGACCTATGCGTCTTTTCATTCCAAATTCCTTACACATCTTGACCCATTAACTCTTAAATTTTCATCCTTAACAATCCGTGATAATCCTCCGAGGCGTCTGAAAAGAAGATGGGCACGGGACCTTCTAATTTAAATTAATCTTTGAAGTACCACCAATGAGTGGTTCCTTCCCAAGATTTTCAAGTGTATATGAAACATACTACATGTTTACCTATTGTATTATTTTGTACAGTTGTAAATTACATTAAATAAATAATTTAAAAAAAATTTTTTTTTTACTGTAGAATAATCAAGGATTTCAGCTTTGAACCTTCCCATGGCGGTTGGAAACAAACAT
>NW_027111991.1:0-11349 GCF_000696795.3 Halyomorpha halys
GCTGGACACATGTTCCTTTTTGATTATGTTAAAAATATGACAATCTAGCAGAAGTAAGTAAATAAATTAATACAGAACCTGAGATATGCAAATAACATCCACCTATATTCTCAAAATAATACTGACTATTTCAGAATGGTAATAATTAATATTTAATTTCATTTGTCTTAACAATGATATACTTCAAAGTAAAAATACTGGAAGTTCTTAGAACTATAAATTAAATTTTTAATTTATTGAAAAAATTCACTAGGGGAGGGAGAGGGAGAGAGGGAGAGAGAGAGAGAGAGAGAGAGAGAGAGAGAGAGAGAGACATTATTGAACATGTCATGCTGCCCAACTACATTGGGTTGCTTCATACACAGTATAATTGCAATTAGTAAAAAAAAAATTGTTTTAAGACCTATAAATATATATATATATATAATTGTGTGTATGACAATGCTGGATTTTTATTTTTGTTTGTATATTTAAAATGTTAACTATTTAAACTGTCGATTATAATTTTATGTTATATTTCGTGAAAAAAAGATGATGAAAATGAAGGAAAACAAAAAAAAAAAAGAGTTGTATTAGTGTAGAAAAATAAAAATAAAAAAATCATTCATCACTAACGTATAATTTAAATTTTTATACTATGACTATATATGTTATATGATTATTGTCATTATCATTTAATTATTTATTATAATACAAGTATTATTTTTTTTTCATGCATGTATGTTGAGTGTTTTTTTTTAGATTTATGACTATATATTGTCATAGCATAAAATTTTTAATTATATGTTAGTAATAAATGATTTTTTAAATTTTATTTATTTATTTTTTATTTATTTATTTGTTCTTTTTCCTTTAATACAGGGTGTTTCAGGGTTGGCCACTTAACCCTGAAACACCTTGTATATTTCATTTTTTATTATTCTTTAAAATTTGTTTTTCATTATTTTCAATTTTTTTATTTTCTCTCTTATATCAACAAAACTATTTTTTTTTCTTCATGAAATATAAGATAAAATTATATTCAACACTATAAATAATAAAAAATTTAAATATAGAAACAATATAGATAAATACATAAAAATCCAATATTATCGTGCACACAATGATATTCAATTAAAATTTTCATAAGCACTCAAAATACATGCATAAAAAAAAAAATTCATAATTTGTAATAAATAATTATTATTGTTATATACTTTCATAAATTAATAATAGAGATAAGAGAACTCATTCTCACCATATTTACAGAGATATATATTAAATGATAACAAAATAATATTTAGAAAAATAAGAATAATGATGTAATATTAAAGTAAAATAACATCTTAAATACATTCATTCCTACATAAAATATTTATGGTATTTGTTGATGATATCTTGGCTATTTTCAGATTTATTTAGAATAACTTAAATGATAATATTATCATTAATTTAGGACTGATCATTTATTATATTTGGAATAAAAATTTTTATTTTAGTTACCTCTCTTTGCGTTGAACATGATAGGTTTCCAGCTGTCTGATTGAAGGATCATTTCATGGAGTATGAGGGCTACATCTTTCCACCTTTTGGTCCATGTCTGCTGAAACCAAAGGCGATTCAATTGGTAAATGATAAAAAGAAGAAAATTTACTCGAGTATTCATACCAAACTAAAAAAAATTACTTTAAAATATAATTAGTTTCAAATTTTATGTTTTGTTTTTTTTATCCTACAATAAATATTAGTTGAATTTAATTTCTTTAAGTTTTTGGATAATATAGAATAATATCTTAAATGAATTGTATATATTTCAGTTATAAATTATTCATCAAATAATTCTATTAACTGATGATTATCTGTAACTAACAGGTATATAACTATATACTATACATAACTCAAGATTATCCATTTTGAGATAAACAACGAAAAATATTTAAACTAGTATGTGGTTAATAGTACCTAATATTTAATAAATTATGTTTTAGTGATAATTTTGTGTCAAGGATTAGAAGTGCTCAATCATATAAATAGGCGTTGAGAATCCACAAAAAAATAAAAAATAGTAAAATAAGGAATACTAATAGAGATCAATCACAAAATGAACAAAGATTAAAAAAAAATTTTTTTAAAGCTATAACTAATAAATATAACTCAAGATTATCCACGACTAATAGGTATAATTCAAAATTATACATAATTAATAGGTATAGCTCAAGATTATCTATAACCAATAGGTATAACTCAAGATTATCCATAACCAACAGGTATAATCCAAGATTTTTATTTTATGGATAATCTTGGATATAACTCAAGATTATCCATGACTAATAGGTATAACTCAAGATTATCCATTTTGAGATAAACAACAAAAAATCTTCATGGAATTAGAATTAAAATACTTCAAGATCAACCTGACTATTTAGCTGCTTATATGATATTTAATTTAATTTTTAGAGAATATAAATACTATCATTTAAAACAGTAAATAACTAATAGTATTTAATATTTAATTAATTATGTTTTAGTGATAATTTTAAATACTAATAGAGATTAATAACTAACTAAACAAAGATTAAAAAAAATTATTTAAAACTTTCAACCAGACCAGGTCAGTTTTTTTATTTTGTCAAAATAAACAAGAGTTATAATTGAAGGGGTAAGTGGATAAAGGGGTTAAAAATAATCAATTTTAAGAAAGTAAGGTTCAATTGTCACCTTAGGAACCTCGTGTCTGTGGTGGCAGCGGTTTAAATCTGACCTGGGCTGGATGACATTTAATTTATAGGTGTCTCATGGAATGGAAACTCACCCTTCCCAAAAAAAAAAAAAAAGTCTCTGTTTTATGTCTTTCGTATATTTGCTAGACAAGAGCTCTAATTAAACCATGCAAAATTGGGCAAAAAATTGGTATAAAATAAAAAGAATTGTACTATTTGAACCACCCAGACTAATAATATGGCGGAACTGTTACAGCATCTTAAAAAATTCATCAAGATAAGTGGTAATGATGAAGGAAAAACAGAATAATGTTCAAACTTCAAAATGTTGTAAATGTAATAAAAAATAAACGGAATTTATTATTTTACAAAAAATAAGGGGTCCTGATTTATTGGTATATTGACATACCTTGATGTCCATCAAAATAGGTAGTAGAACTACCGCAAGGCTGATACTGGCCAATTCATTCCTACTGCTGTTTTGATTTATCAGCCTGAACAGTTCCAGAGTTTGAATCACTAATTTTAAGTGGATTCCTGAAAGTTCCTGGTAGATGAGACCAAGAGCATCAATTGCAACTACGTCATCAGGAACTTGGTTGTCGGCTAGATTAAAAAAATGTGAAAAAAATAATGATTAAAATATTGTAATATTCCATATTTATTAAATTAATTATTAGGAATTTTAAATAATGAAACCCCTGATGAAGACCTGAAACTCAGGTCGAAACGTCGGCATAAAATAAATAAATATGGTTTTGTTTATTTATGTTGTTCTTTGCTGACCGCACCCCCCGACAAACTTCTTCAAGGAATTTTAAATGTTTTTATTATTTTCAGATCTAAAATATAGCTTTGATGATTACAAGGTTTAAATAAATAAATTAAATATTAAATAGATATGAGAATTTTATTTTAAATTATTAAACATTATTGACTCTTATCCCAGGGTGGGTTTTCTAGACAAACAGAACACAATGACACTTAAAAGCATTATTAGCTACTTTTACAAATATAATTAAATTCTATGTCGATCAAAACTAACTAATTATATAATCTTCTTGGATGACTGATGATTCTTGAGGTCTTCGTTCTAAATATCTACCAATGACAGTAGATAAAGGTAAGTCAGCACCACCTGCTTCCAGAAGACGTCCTCTCTCCCACCATCCAAACAAAAAAGTGTCTTTCATTATCTGTTACCAACACTCGACAGTCAATGTAAAACATCTATTGTAGCACAACCACATTAATTCAATTGCGATGATTCATGATGTAAATACTTCATTGATAATTTTTATTATCTTCTTTTCATCTTGGATTAATTTGTACAATAATCGTGGTAGAAAAACAACAAAAGTTAAAAAAACTTCAATCTACCAACTCAACATAGCAGTAAGTCAACAGACCTCGGAATGACATATGCCTCCATTTTGAAATATTTGAAAAAAGTTTTTTTTGGTCTCCATAAATTCTGAATAATGCTTTTTGATTTTATAAAACAAATAAACAATATTAAACGTTGATACATAAAATAAAACTATTAATGTATAAAAAAATAAATATTTATCAAAAAAGAGGATATTATAATATGTACATTGGTAATAATGAAATATCAATGGTAGGCATTGAAGACCTAGAAACTTCAAGATATCCAATGAGTGAAGAGTTTTACATTGCCTTTATATATCTGTACCGTGGTAAAAGAAAGGCCAGTGTCTGAATATTTTAACCAATTTTTTATTTATAACATTTGTTAATTTTAAAACGTAGGAGTTATAAATGAAATTAAGGAAAATGTTCTAATCTTACTAGATTTTATGCTAGATACTTTTTTCAAAGGGCCAATGTCAAATCTACAATAAAATAAAAAATGGCCAAAAAGCACTGAAATAACCTTTTCTAAAAATAAATAAAATGAGCATTGGCCCTTCTTTTATCAAGGTACAGATATATAAATAAATAATTATATAAGTTCAAGGAAGGTGAAGACCACCTAGTAACAACAGTGCCTCAACTCATTCGAAGGGAAGAAAAGGTACCTGAGAGGTATAATACAGCTCTAGGTTATCTTTTCTTCCCTTAATTTGTCCAATACTAAAGAAAGGATCTATGTTTCAGTGTGACAATAACAGAGATATAGCACTATTTCTGGTTATGTATAAGATCTATGTATAAAATGCTTAAAAGGAATGAACTCCTATAAGAAAGTGTTAGGCGAGTACCAAGCTGGATTTCAACAAGGTAAGAGCACATTGAATAAGATGGGAAGCGGGATTGACTTCATTGAAAGCGGCCTTCAATAGAAACTGTGTATGTAATGCAATTGAAAAGGGCTTACATTATATTATATATTATGATTCCCAAAGTAGAGTGCTGTTTCAGAGAAAGATGACTGAAACATTTAAAGAGAAGTCAGGACTTTGCTGAGGAGACTGCCTTTCCTGATGCTACTCAACTTGGCATTGGAAAAAATAATGTGGAAAACTGCAAAGTGCTTGATGGATTACGAGTAGGAATGAAGAACATATCCCTCCCACATGTGGAAGACTAAGAGTCCTCAGTAAAGCAGAAGATATTCAGGATAAGGTTCAAAACTCCGATAGTAATAAGTCAGTAGATCGAAGGAGTACGAGTTGGGTTTTACATTTTTTTGACACATCAATCAAGACCTGGTTGTCCATTCCTATGGAAAAAGTCTAAATTGTAATACAAAACTTAAATTATATCAGCCCAGGATTCTATTATCAAGTAAGAGACTGTACCTTTTGGTTTGTTTAATTTTTAATTAATTGATAAAATTAAGTTCAAGGTATGAATGTTCCATACCTGAAATGAGCTGTTGTACCCTGCACGGTATCAAAGGATCCTTGAGGTTCTGTAAGAAGGAACAGAAAGCAGCAGAGCTCTCCATCTCGACCCCAGGCCTCAGCAGCGCTCCGAGGCCCATCCTGTCTCCCCTCTGTAAGAGTCTCAGAATCTGTTTTCTTATCACTTCCCGTCCGGGATAGCGGAATATCCCAACTTCATGATGATCTGCAATACCAATGATTAATTAATCAGGTTTAATAATCAATAATACTTTAAGAGAATAATCCTTAACATATAAAAAGTCAAGAATTATATCTCCACAATAATTTTAATGATGGAGATATAGTTGAATGGTTCATACAGGTTTAGTAAAATTTGATTAAATTGATACTAATAATAATTAGTAATAATACCAACATTTTTTTTATATTTTATGATATTTCAAACACAGTGAACCTTATTAATATAACATATTATTATTTTAATTTAATATCTTCTTCTTTAATAGCACGACAGACAACTTATAGATGCCCTTACCTACTCTAGAAGTTTTTACTACTGTATTATAGCTTCTGCCATATTCATTCCCAACTTTTGTAGTTCATTGCTCAAACTATCCTGCCATCTTATTTTGGGTCTAATTCTTACTTGTAGGCCAAGGATTAGGAGCATCAACTCTAACTGCCTCATTACTACAGCAGCACCAGTTTAAATCTGGCCTGGAGGGTCGACTTTTATTCCTGTGGCAGTCCCATATAATGACAAAAAAAAAAAAGTGAACTTACACTTATTGACAGAGATGTTATGTACTTTTTTGGTAATGTCTTCTTCTCCATCTTTCTGATTCTTGGACTAGCGGTATTTAAAAATACACACTGAAGATGCGGTATTTCCGAAACACTGATAAGGGAATATTAGGTATGTAATGAAGTAATTATAAGAATTATTTCCCAAAAGCTTTAAAAATATACACATTTCCTTTATCAGAAAAAAATATTTTTTTCATTTATTGGTTAATTAAACTGGAAGGCTGGTAATAGTTGTTAATACTTCACCACAAATGTTTTAATGAGTTCACAAAATTTTGACCTAACAAGCCATCCTCAGGTACAAAACCTGCAAGGACTCAATTTTGCAGATTTTGCCCAAAATAGATATACCTCGTTTTATTCCAAAACCCTAATCCATTCAAACCCATTAGTTCTTAACCCCTCATCCTTAAAAATCCCTGATAATCCTCTGAGGTGTCGGAAAAAAAGATGGCCACATTATCTTGTAATTTAAAGCAACGATTAAGTACCACCATTGGGTGGTTTCTTCCCAAGATCATGTGTTATGAAACATTTACTTACTGGATTTTTTCATACAGTTGTAAAATTCAATAAAAAAAATAATTATTCTTTTACATTAATAATAGGTTTACTTACTTTCTTTGAGGTAGGCAACGATGTCAAGTGCAGCTGAGAACCTCTTTTCTGTTAATTTGGTTTCAGCATCTTGTTTTACCTTCCTAAAAAAAAATATTTAAATGATTGATATTTTTCAATTTCCAAGAATTGATAAAATTCAAAGTAAAAATATACTATATGATTTCATTTCTATATATTAATGAGTAGGAATTTATATCACATTCACTAGGGACAATTTAGTGGAAGTAATAAATAGAGACAAGTTAAGAAATAGTGAGTAAGAAATTTTTTATGCTACCTGTTTTTGTCAAAGTCTATTAAATAGATGTTCTAAGACTGGCAATGACAGTTTGATTTGCTTCATAACTAAGAGTGTTAGGAATGCACAGTAGTTTTTTAATGCAAAAATCGGATAGAAGAGATATTTCACGTTTAGGTTTATTAAACGAGACTAGACAAGGACCCAGTATTAAAACTGAGGGGGGGGGGCCAGGGGGAGGAAAGCCATAATCAATCAGGTTGTTACATTTGAGCATGGAAAAGGAGAATGAAACCACAACTGTAAGGAAATTATATATTATTTTGCAGTGCTTTATTAACTATTATAATAGTATTTGATTGAAAAAAATAATTTTTTCACTTAATTAATAATTTTTGTCACTTCTAGGGACTTCTAGGGGGGAACTGCCCCTCACTGGTTACGACCATGAATATATATTAGATTTAATTAATTAATTTAGGGATGGGGTAAATCACTGAAGGGAACTAGAATCAAGGCTCTCTGGGAAGGATTTTCCTTAACCAGCAGTCAAGAGAAAATAGTCCTACTTTTTCATGCAACATTCCCTGGGGATATATTGTACTTATATGTAAGATTTTTCAAAATAGCAGACCTATATTTTCATTCTGAATCTACACATTTGTCACTTGGCGCAAATCCAAGACTTGTAAAAAACGGTAAATCAATAAACTAACAAATGTCGGTATTCACACTTTGTTTTTTTTTAGACTTTTGTCGGCTATTACATTCAATTTACTCGATTTTCATTATAAAAAAGATAAATATCGGCAAATTTGGTGATATATGAACAAAAATTGATATAAATAATACTACCTAGCATATAAAATGAACCTTCGTTCTGTAAGGTCGTTTTATCAGAAACTTTTTGATTTAATTATCTAGAAAAATAATTTCTCCATAAATATATGAAATGAAAAATAGTCTATTATTCTGGAACTTGGTCCCTTTAGAACAATTACAAAGGCAATTTTAATTTTATAATGTACCTCAGAGTAGTATCCTTGGTCCTATCCTTTATACAGTTTTTACAGCTGACATCCCAACCCATCCTAACACCATTCTCACCACTTATGCCGATGACACATGCCTATTGTCAGTGAATAATGATCCTTCCATTGTATCCCAATCCCACATCACCACCATCAAAGAATGGTGCCAAAACTGGAGGATTAAAATAAATTCCAATAAATCCCACCAAATCTCATTTACCCTTCGTCTTGCCCTACAGTATCTTTTAATAATACCCCACTTATTCCTGTTGAAGAGATCCGTTACTTAGGACTAAATCTGGACAAACGACTGACATGGAATCCTCATACAAGACTGAAAAGACAGGAAACTGCTCGTCGATTCCGACTATTACAACATTTACTAGACAAACGGTCTAAACTTCCAACAAAAGACTGATCTACATGACTATTATAAGGCCTATTTGAACATACGAGTTGAGCTACGGGGCTCCACAAAACCATCTAATTCCTCTCGAATCCAATCCTCACAGTCCAAAATCGTTCGTAAAATCCTTAATGCTCCTTACTTTGTCATAAATCAAATCATCCATCAGGACCTCAATGTTCCCAAATGTTGCCGATTTGGCCAGAACCAGATACCAATCCTTCCATAATAAACTTCCCAACCACCCAAACCAACTCGTTTCTAACCTGGCTTCCCCTCCACCACCTAATAATCCTCCTAGGCATCTGAAAAGAAGATGGCCTCGAGATCTACTTTAAAAATGTTTTTTGAGTTCTATCAATGGGTAGATTCTCCACATGTTTTTATCATGTCATAATATCACTTACAGCAAATTTACTTGATGTGTATATATGTATACAGTTGTAAATATCAATAAAGAAATTATAAAAAAAAAAAAATTATAACATTTATTGGCCATAAAACAGTGTGGCCACATTTAATTGTAACTTATATACAAAGAGAGAAAAAAATAGATTCATTAAAAAACTAACTGACTAAGTAAAAAAAAAAAAAAGGTTAATTACAAAATATCTGTACTATTATAATAATGGGTCAAATTGGTGAAGCAAAAGGTAGTGAAATATAAGGGATTTAAACGAGGAAAGGGTTGGTATATGACGTATGTTAGAGGGAATGGAGTTCCAGAGATACGCTCCTCGGGTAAAAAACTATGTGCCAAACGCAGCAGTTCGGTGAGGTTGAGGGTAGATCGTCAGATAAACGGGACCTGGAGGAGAATTTGAATTGTAGGTTTTCTAGGATATAGGAAGGGCGTTGAGTACTAATTGCTTGGAATAAAAAGGAGTCTAGGAAATACTGGCATCGGAAGGATGTATAGAGCCACTTCAGCTTGGCGTGATACTGGAATATTACATAAGTAATATGTTTGTACTTTATTTAATAAAAAATAAACTGCTAAAGCTAATTTTATTTAATTAATTAAATAAGTTTATTTTTGGTGATAAAGTAATGAGCATTGGGGGTTTTATGTAGGATTTTGGATTGTAAGGATTGGATACGAGAGGAATTGGATGGTTTAGTGGAGCCCCAAAGCTCAACTCCGTATGTCCAGAAAGGCCTTATTACAGTCATGTAGATCAGCCTTTTGTAATGATTGGAATTTGAGACCGTTTGACTTGTAAGTGCTGTCATAGTCAGAATCGACGTGGATTTAATTAAGAAATAGAAAATAATACTTATTGCTTTTTGGTAAATATATAAGAAACTAATAAATAAATAGAAGAAACCAATTGAATCGGTAATTTCAGAAACGAAATAAGACATTTGGCAATATAGAACAGGCCGCTGTTTTGAATAAATTGAGATACATCTAACAAAAGAAAAGGTTATGGTTTTGTTTTGCATGGACATGTTACAAAGATATTTTACAAAGATATTATTACGTTTTTTATTTTATTTTTTTTTTATTATTTATTAATTGACATTTACAACTGTACACAATAATACATATAGTAAATCATAATGGTATGATGCAGGCATGTAGAGAAACTGGAGAGTTTGGGTGGTTAGGGAATTTATTATGGAAGGATTGATATCTGGTTTGGGCTAGGTCGGTTACATGTGAAAGGTCTTTATGGATAACTTGATTTGTGGCAAAGTAGGGAGCATTAAGGATTGGATACGAGATGAATTCGATGGTTTAGTGGAGCCCCAAAGCTCAACTCCGTATGTTCAGATAGGCCTTATTACAGTCAAGTAGATCAGTCTTTTATAATGGATTAGAAGTTTAGACTCTTTGTCTATAAGTGTTGTAATAGTTGGAATCGACGTACAGTTTCCTGTCTTGTGTGAGGATTCAAAGTTAGTCGTTTATCCAGAAATAGTCCAAGGTAGCGGATCTGTTCAACAGGAGTAGGAGGAATATTATTAAAGGTTACTGTAAGGCAGTCTCATAACTTAGAGATCGTACATTTAAGATAAGTAAATTCAATCTTAGAATTTTCCCTGCCATTTTACACATCTAACTACATATACGATTTTCCGGGTCTAGTAATTTTCATGACGATGATGATTCATCTAAATTTTTTCCTCATTCGTTTCTAAAACTCATACATAACGACCTTGTACGACAACTGTTTACAGAAACGAAGAGGGATACTCCGAATTTCGTGCGTCATTTTGGAGAGGAAATAATGTTGCAAAATAAATCATCGTTACTAGACCAATAGAAATAGGAAGTTTACATTGATAGCTACTGATACCGAGACTTGTGATGGCTCATAGTTTACTTTACACATGAACTGATTTTTCTTCTGACACAGGGGACTCTTACTTCCTCAATAATAGTACAAGAGCCCAAGAGGAGAAAAAAAAACAGTTATTTTACCCCAATATTTTATTACTGTAATGAAAACTACGTACAATTACTAGTCAAAATTGATGAGTCTGCCAAGTATAGGTAGGGGGAATAAAAAATGGTAGCTATCTCAAAACGTTAAAAAAAATAAATTTTTCATTCGGAGCTCTATATCTTAAAAAGTAGGAACAACACAAGAAAACCTAAGAGAACGCCATTTAAAGAAGAGTAAATTTTCTAAAATATGAGCCCTAATAGAGTTATTTCCGTTAAATAGTTTTCGAGATATAGCTTTTTAAAAAGCAACATTTCATAAAAATGTTGTATGGGACGTAC
>NW_027111991.1:12209-14827 GCF_000696795.3 Halyomorpha halys
CAGGCAGACATTGGTGCGTCGAATGGTTCCTGAGATATATGTTTTCATAAATCAAACTTATTGTCCAAAAAATTATAAATCAATTTATTTTAGCAAATACTATGAAAACTACTACTCCTACGAAGATACGTGTCAGGAACTAATTAATAGTACATCAAACTAGCTTTACTTTGGGTGTTAATAGACATTTGTACGAGAAATAGTTTTTGAGATATAGATATTTTAAAATAAATTCACTAATAACTAATCTTTCAGTACATTTTTATGAAGTGTTGCTTTAAAAAAAACAAAAACTATATCTTGGGAACTATGGAACATAAAATAGCTCTACTAGGGCTCATATTTTAGTAACTTTATTCTACTTTTAATGATGTTCTCTTAGGCTTTCTAGTGTTGTAAGTAGTTTTAAAGATATGTAGCTCCGAATGAAAAATTATTTTTTTAAATTTCAAAACAACTACCAAATTGTATTCCCCCAGACTATCATTTTTGAATAGTATTTGTACATAGTCTTCATTCTGGATTTTCTTTATTGGAAGTCTGATAAATCAATTTCCATAAATTTTTTGAAGTTAAAAAACTAAACAAAAGTTTTCATCAAAGTAATCAAAAATTGGGGTGAGATAGTGTTTTTTTCTCCTCTTGGTCTGTTGTACTAACATGCTCGGGCATGTCTGAGTTCAATACTTATAAAAATAGCTTTTTAAGTAATAATCCACAGTAAGCAACTTTATTTTGAGAAATCTAAATCTCAAAAACCATTCGACGTACAGATGTCTATTAGCACTCAAATTAAAGCTTGTTTTATGAACTAAAAAGTAGTTCATGACCTTTATCTTCGTAGGAATAGTAGTTGTCATGATATTTGCTAAAATAAATTGATTTATAGTTGTTCGGACAGATTAAAGTAGTAAAAAATTGGGGTGAAACTGGGCTTAGCAACTTGATAACTGCAGCGGCGCCGTTTCGACTCCTGCCTGGGCGGGTTGACTTTTATATCGTAGCGGCTTCACGAAATGAAATCTCGACATTCCCATGCTAATTAGAATAATCTCCCTCCATTATAAAAAAAAATGCTACTTGGAATATTTAGTTATTGACAATGGCTATAAAAATATTTGGCGACCATTTTGAAAAATAAGCCATAATAGGCCAACAGACCCCCAGAGAGTAGTAAACTTTTTACCATCGTGTTTAGGAAACAGTTTTACGGTGAATGGAATACAATTTTATCTCATATCTATCTATTACTATTACCGTTTTCATTTATTGATTATAAATTTTAATTTTTTCTTATTATATATTACGTTTTATAGTATACACCTCTTATGTCAAGTGTTTGTATCTTTTTTAGCCCTGACGAAGCCCTGCAACGTGGCGCGAAACGTTGGCTCAAATAAAAATAGTACTCCCATTTACTATTTGAGTTTTATTTGACCGTACCCGGACCATATTCCATTCATTGATACACACGGTCAATCAACAATCTTCCACCAAACAGTTTTACATTTGAATCAGTTGAAAGAAAATACTTTTCACTTAATTCTAGTTACAGCTAAATTTTAAGCTATTCTTCGTAGAATATTAGACTGACAGATAATCTCCAATTCCACCTTTCTTCGAAATATTCAATGGCACTGAGAGTTTTATTTGTATTAATTTCAAAGAAAATAATAACAAGAAAAGTACTCAAGTAAGGAGTGTTTCAAAAGTTCAATTGCTGGGTCAAGTATTTACTAAGATAATAATAAATAAATCAGTCAGGTACAAACTCCAACAGAACAATAAAGAAAAACTACGAGCACTCACCTATAATGACCATTCCCCGAAGTAGTATTAAAAACAATTATCGTGAAGATAAATCAAGGTCAAACATAGATAATATATGATTCTTATAATTATACAATCCTTAAGATGGTTGAGGCGTTGAGTTGAATTGAGAACGAGAGAGGAAATTGTTTTACCTCGCCTTGCTGATCCGACATTTATTATTGTGGTTTAATGGAGTAAGCGATGCCCTATAGCAAAACAACGGGAACAACAAACTCTTCTATCACATTTTTCCTTCTAATTCATTACAGTTTTAATCTTCGAAAAAATATTATACTTAAGTCGGGTGAAAATAGTACAGTTTTTCATCTTTTTTATTCTTAAAGCTAATATACATTTTCACTATTGCAATAACCATTTTTTCCTTTAGTTATGAAATATCAGGCTTTACTTTTATCATTGAAAAAACACTTTTTCTTCAAACATTAAGTGAGGTATATACATTTTTTTCGTACAATTTTCACCCCACAATGCCGGTGCCAAAGTACACTCTTTTAATGATGGATTCCAAAGAAGTTGTACTATTGTCACTGATTTTTTTTTCACTCTTTAGAGGTTCTAGAAGGTTTCAGGACGCACAAAAAAAAAAAGTTTTTCAATAACTTAGCCTAATTGAAATGAAAAAATAACTTTATTCTGAGACATATGTCCCCTAAGAATAAATACATGGTTCATATAGTGAGATTTTTATCTGGCGAGCGTTTACAAATTTTCAGATAGTAGAATGAAATTACATTGGTATATTGGCTTTACTACTGTTTATAATGTTAATCAATACCTGCCTATTT
>NW_027111991.1:14977-16912 GCF_000696795.3 Halyomorpha halys
GAGGGAGGTTGCACGTATGACGAAGGATTTGCTAAAGAAGGAGGTTCTATAGGAGGGCATATATAAATCATTCGGATGGGATCTGGTGTTTAATGAGTGGATGGATGAACGAAGAGTGAGGGGATCTAGGATATAGGTAGGTTTTTTTATGTTAAGAACTTGGAATAGAAAAACACCAAGGAGGTATTGCCTTCGGGAGGTTGGATAGAGCCACTTCAACTCGAAATACCAGCAGAGTACAGGAGACTTGAGAGCGCCTAGGGAACCCAAAGAATTGAAGAAAATGTTGCTAATTGGATTTCTTGGTTTAAAAAGTCCTTTTTGTTTTTAATACCGTTCACAGAATGATTGGATGTTTGGACCTTAAAAAAAACCATAATGGGATACATAAAACACATTTTCTTGGTTGAATTTTTTTTTGTTTAATATGGGTCGTAACCTAGAAATACAATTTAGGTCTCACATTAGAAAAAAAAACTTTTTTTTTTCAAGCCAGCGAGAACGTTTCAAACTTGAATAGAGTTATTTAAGTTAAATAGTTCTGGAAATATACTTTTTAAAAAGCAACATTCCATAAAAATGTACAGAATGTATTGAAAGATCAGTAGTTAGTTAATTTATTTTGAGAAATCTATATCTCATAAACCATTCGACGTACAGAAGTCTATTAGCACTCGAATTAAAGCTAGTTTAATGAGCTATAAAGTAGTTTATGATATTTATCTTCGTAGAAGTAATAGTTTTCATGATATTTGCTAAAATAAATTGATTTATAGTTGTTCAGACAAATTTTCATATGCCAAATGTAAATTTATATGCGAATTTCTTAAAATATGTGTCGTGAACTACTTCATAGTAAGTTAAATTTCCTTTATTTTGAGTGCTGGCAGACATATACACATATGTGAATTTATTTTATCAAATATCATAAAAAGTACTACTCATACAAAGATATAGGTTATAAACTATTTTTTAGTAAATTTAATTTAACTAGCTATAATTTGAGTACTGACTAACATTTGTACGTCTTATGGTTTCTAAATAATGTTTTTCATAAATCACACTTATTGTCTGAACAACTATAAATCAATTTATTTTAGCAAATATCATGAAAATGGTTCGAAGATAAAGGTCATACATTACTTAATAGTACATTATAGCTTTAATTTGAGTGCTAATAGTCATCATCATAAGTCACATAGTTCCTGAGATATAGATTTCTCAAATACATTTATCTTCTACCCATCTCTGCCCAGAATGTTATGATAGAAATCTAATTGATTCAAATGACTTGATGGATTAGTCTTTTTTTCCGTGAAGTTGATCGTTCTAGTACATAAATCTATGAAAATAATTTGTCAGTAAGAAATGAAAACATAAACACTTAAATTTATTTTATTATTTTATTTATTTATTTAAGTGTTTCGATCACTAGGGCCATTTGCACTGAGTTAAAAAAGTTAGTAGGTAACAATTGACATATTAACAAAGTTACAAAGTGAGAAAGTTACATATAATTACAAAGTGAGAAAGTTACAAATTAACAATTACAAGTTACAAATTTACAATTACAATTACATATTTACAATTAAAATTACATATTTACAATTATGATTTACATTTTAAAAAATTGCAATTAGATTTGAGATAGTTAGTAAATTGCTATAATGAATGTTGCATCCACTTATATCTATTGCTGGACAGTTAGACGATATGTGATCGAAAATATTAATGATTTTTAAGAAGTGAACAAGTTTTGTTATTGTTGTGGGATCTTCTCTCAACGTCTCCTGTAAATCTGAAGAGAACCGGTGTGGTTCGTGAGCAATACATTCAGTGAGAATATGCCTAACGGTGAGATCGTTTCCGCAGAAGCGACACGTTGGTGCATTTTCAACTTAAATTAATAATGCCTAAGTTTAAATTAATTTAAAT
>NW_027111992.1:0-1218 GCF_000696795.3 Halyomorpha halys
TTATTGGTTTGATTAGCCTGTTATTGACTAATAATTTATGGCCAGTAAATTAGTTGTCAATTACAGGCTAGAATATGATTGGATACAAGCTCATAGAATTTCCAGGAATACTTAATATATCCAATTTTCAGATCGGTATTATCATCGCTCTCGAAATTCCAAGAGGAGAGTGTTATAAATGTATTCGTAATGAGGCGTTGAAGCTGCTTGGGAGATTTAGTTTTAATTAATTAATTAATTAATACCCTAGCTACTTTAAGAAGATACGTATTACTTGGCTCTACCACTCCTGATAATTGACTTAGTTGAAAATAACAAAGAAAACGAAAAAAATTGTGAAGTATATTTTTTATTGTAGGAGTATGTTTACAACCGTTCCTTACGTATAGAACAAAATTTCCTTCACAGTAACGTCTAAATAAAAAAGTTTATCTCTTTTCTGTACGTGTTTCCTTAACGATAAAGATAAAGTATTCGTGTTGTAATGGTTTCCCATTTCAATATAATCGTAGCAATGAATCCGGGCTCCAAGAAATGAGTTAATAAGAAAGTTAAAATAATAAATAGATTTTTCTGTAAGAGCTTATTATATTTTTTAAAATTATTTCCACACCTTGACCGTCTATCACATCACATTAACTTTTCTTCTTACATTGGAAAACTTTGAACAGCATGGGTTGCAGGGTCTTGTTTTTATGGCTGCCAGGTCATTGTGGGATCACCGGGAATAAAAAGGCAGAATAGCTATAAAGACAGGTCAAGTCGTAACATCATCAACATGCAAAGATGTTATTTTTTTAATCAAAGAAATTGGATGGCTAGGGTGGCAAGACGAATGATTCATCACGAGAGACAACAAGTTAAGAATAGTCAACAGACAGTGAAGCGTCCAACCAGAAACTTTAATCTGTTACAGAGAGAAGAGATAGTATTAACCCGTCTTCAGATAGGCCATACTCGACTCACCCAAGGTCATCTCATGAAAAAAGAAAATGCACCGATATGTCGCTACTGCGGAAACGATCTCACCGTTAGGCACATTCTCACTGAATGTATTGCTCACGAATCATACCGATTCTCTTCAGATTTACAGGAGATCATGAGAGAAGATCCCCTACAACAATACCAAAACTTTTTCACTTTTTAAAAATAATTAATATCTATGATCACACATAGTCTGACTCTACTTCCAGCATGTATAAGTGGATGCATAATTTA
>NW_027111993.1:0-1175 GCF_000696795.3 Halyomorpha halys
TAAACTTCCAACACATTACAAAAGACTGTTCAATATGACTGTAATAAGGCCAATCTGGACATATGGAGTTGAGCTTTGGGGCTCCACTAAACCTTCGAATTCCTCTCGTATTAATCCTTACAATCCAAAATCCTTCGTAAAATCCTCAATGCTCCTTACTTTGTCACAAATAAAAATATACATAAAGACCTTAATGTTCCCTATGTAACCGATCTAGCCCGAACCAGACATCACTCCTTCCATTATAAACTCTCTAACCACTTAAACCCCCTAATCTTGCATCCTCTACCATTCCTGACAATCCTCCGAGGCGCCTGAAAAGAAGATGGCCACGAGACCAGCTAATGTAAAAAGTCATTAGAGTGTTACCAATGAGTAGTTTCTCTACATGCCTGTAACACTTCAATTTAACTTAGATCAGATTTACTAAATGTATTATAATGTACAGTTGTAAATAGCAATAAATAAATATTTTAAAAAATATATATATTTCTGTAAAGCGAATTTATATATCCCCTGGGGTATCAATACACCGCAATCTACGTTTTTTCGAAACTGCCTGGGAATAGTGTGGAACCGATTCTCTTTTAGATCTCTCTGATTCGATATAAAATGGAAGTCGCTAGGAGCTAGATCGAGACTGGGGCAGTGTTGCCCTGTTGAACTTGGCCTAAACTGCGTCAGTAGCTAACGATGTTAAAGAGGACGCATTGTCACTGTGTGGAAACCAATCGTTTGTCCGGCAGAAGCAAAATATGTTTTGGATTACTCCTTCAACGTTAAACACAGGAAAAAAAAGTCTTGTAGGTTTGGTTTGGCCAAGTCCGGACAAAGCGTGAGAAATTTATAAAAATCGTTATCTTAGAGCGTTACTAGATGAATTGTACTTCGAAATTTTAAACAGTTGTGTATAATTTACCCCATGTAATAAGTAAATAATAATACTTAACCATTATACTGAAACAATATCAAACAGAAGATTTTTTCAGATTGATGAGTCCCATAATGTCCCTCAATAGCAATTCAAAGTAGTGTCAAGTGTTGGTTGTCAAAATCTTATGCACTGATTTTATAAATTTACATACATACGTACATATTTGATTTTTTTTGCTGTAGTATTGGTAATTTATTATTACTACTATTAAAATTAATATTTAATTTATATAAGTTTGTCC
>NW_027111993.1:2980-4917 GCF_000696795.3 Halyomorpha halys
TGCTTGAATTGGTTGCATAAATAAGACATTGCTTACTACTGATATTTAATAATTATCGATCAGATCAGGTATGTGAAAGAATTTTGTTCATTATTGGAAGTTAACCCAGGTTGCATTCCCGCAAAAAAAGTACAAAAATAACAGAAAAACTATTTATTAGTAGTATATAATTTTATATATATGTTTATATTTTACATATATAATTAATAATTTAGTAGAATGGTTATTAGTAAAGAGAGATGTGAATTTCTTGTATGAACTTAGCCTTCATGAATCCCTGCAAAGTTGGGCTAAATGTTTGTTACTAATAATTAGTTTTTTCTTCTATTTCCTACAATCATAAGATGCGGTCAATTAGCAAACTGAAATATGAGGAGTTAATTTAGTTAGTATTTTGAGAAATCTATATCTTAGGAACTATGTGACGTACAGATGTATATTAGCACTCAAATTAAAGCTAGTTTAATGAGCAGTTATTTCACGCCAATTTTAGATTACTTTATTGAAAACCAGTTATAATTACTGGTCAGAGTTGATGAGTCTACCAAGTATAGGTAGGGGGAATAAAAAATAGGGACTGTTTCGAAACGTTAAAAATAATTAATATTTTATTTGGAGCTCTATATCTTTACAACTACAAACAATCAAAATCTAAGAAAGCATCATTGAAAGTAGAGTAAATTTTCTACAATATAAGCTCTAATAGATCTATTTACGTTTAATATTTCTCGAAATATTGCTTTTTAAAAAGCAACATTTCATAAAAATGTTATATGGAACGTACTGATAGATCAGCAGTTTGTGAAGTTATATTTAAAAATGTATATCTCAAAAACAATTTGACGTACAGATGTCTATTAGCAATCAAATTAAAGCTAGTTTAATGAGCTATAAAGTAGTCTATGACGTTTATTTTCGTAGGAGTAGTTGTTTTCATGATATTTGCTAAAATAAATTGATTTATAGTTGTTCGGACAAATTTTCATTTGCCAAATTTATATTCATCTGTGAATATCATAAAAACTACTACCCCTACGAAGACGTGTCATAAACTACTTTATAGTAAGTTAAATTTTCTTTATTTTTAGTGTGGACAGACATATGTGCGTTTACGGGTCTAGAAATATATTTTTCCAAAAATCTAATATTTTATATGAACAACAAGAAATTAACATTTTGTGAGTTTATTCTGTCAAATATCATAAAAACTGCTATTCCTAAAAAGATAAACGTTATAAACTATTTTATAGTAAATTTAACAAGCTTAAATTTGAGTGCTGGCAGATTTGTGTACGTCCTGCGGTTTCTGAAATAATGTTTTTCATAAATCAAACTTATTGCCCGAACAACTATAAATCAATTTATTTTAGCAAATATCTTGAAAACTACTATTCCTACGAAGGTAAAGGCCATAAACTACTTTATAGTACATTAAACTAGATTTAATTTGATTGCTAATAAATGTATGTTCGTCACATAGTTCCTGAGATATGGATTTCTCAAAATAAATGAACTAACTATTGGTATTTCAGTACATTTTTATGAAATATTGCTTTTTAAAAGGCTATATCGCGAGAACTATTAGACGGAAATAGCTCTACTAGGGCTAATATTTCAGCAAATTTACTGTTCTTTAAATTATTTTATTTTAAATTTTCTAGTGTTGTTGGTAGTTTGTAAGATGTAGAGCTCCGAATGAAAATTTAATGTTTTTTTTTTAAGGTTTTGAAACACCGTAATTTTTATTCCCCCTAACCTATATTTGGCAGACTCATCAGTTTTGACTAGTAATTATACATAGTTTTCATTAAATTAATCAAACATTGGGGTGAGAAAACTGCATTTTTTCTTCCTTCTTTGTTAATGTTATGAATAAATGGTTAGTACATTATTAAAGAATATTTCAAACAACTTCAACTATTTTTAATAAGCTTCAA
>NW_027111993.1:8917-9899 GCF_000696795.3 Halyomorpha halys
GGTTCTTTCCCAAGATTTTCAAGTGTATATGAAACATACTACATATTTACCTATTGTATTATTTTGTACAGTTGTAAATTACATTAAATAAATAAATTTTAAAAAAATCATATTTTCCCAGATAAGTTACACCTAGCAGATTTCATGTATGGTTCCTTTTCGACCTCTCCATCTTACCTAGTTCCAAGTGATGTGACTAGATTTTTAATTGAAAATTCTCGAAATTTTTCGTCTTTTATTCATATAAAATTGCACGTTTTTGTTACCATCAAGAAGTTTCTTAAAATAAACTACCTCTTCCGTTCTCGCACCAATTCCAGAATTATCAAGTATTTATAAATTCATGTTATGGCTCATTCCATTAACTATAACCAATCAATTAACTCCCTTTTATTTAATCCTTTCGTAGAAATTATTTCTCCAATTTCTTTTTTAATTTTTTTGTATTAGGATATGCTATCAGGAGACTAAATATTGTGTTTTAAGACGCGTTAATTTTTTGTTATAAATTAGTTATAGTTGCATATTTTTTAATGAATTATTTTTCTTTTTTTTGTAATAATATACCATCAATACGTACCATTAACACTGATAATAAGTGACTTTGTAAAGATGAAGTGAAAGAAATAGGTGTTGACCAAAATGCCAGAAGAAATTAAGTTTAACAACTTCTAAAAAAAAATTAGAATTTATTTCTAAATAAATGAATTATCAGAAAATACTTTATTTATATTGCATACGATTTTTTTCTCCATAGTATTTTTGAAACCGTTTTAATTAGTTAAGAGCTTTTTTAAAAAAATAATTTACCTTATAAAATATAGTACTTTTTTCATTTATATTAACCCATCAACAAATGATTTTTTTAAAAAATGGGATTTCCTGAGTTCCGCCGTAATCTTTATGTGTAAAATAGAAAAAAAATAAAGAACGCTTCAAAAATTAAATTTAACTTGAAATTTATTATATTGATTTTTTTAAT
>NW_027111993.1:14984-15577 GCF_000696795.3 Halyomorpha halys
AAAATTATAATAAAAAAAAAAAAAAAATTAAATTAGGAGAACCTTAAATGCAGATGAATAATTACTCAAAGTAAACAGTGTCACAACGATCAAAAACTTAGAGTCATATTAGAAATTGAAACAATTCTAAAAACACTCTTCTGAGAGTAAATAGAAACATTTATTAAACGCATTTCATGATATTCTTGGTTCAGATGAACCAATACTAAATTATGTTGAAGGCCATTCACCAATAATTTGAATAGGTTGAGCAAAGGGTAATTGCGATTATAAGTGACTAACTGAAATTTAAAAATGTTGTTATAGCCCTCTTTTCCGGCAATGCACCGATTTATACCTCATTATACCGAATGAACAAAATCTTAATTAAACTAAAAGATGCCTTAAAAAAAGCTTTCAAGTACCTTAAAAAATATGAGCTACATCTAAATATTGAGAAAACAAAAGCCATTAAATGAATTAATTGTTCCTACATAAAAAACATGAATAAATTCTAAGTATATATTTTCCTCACTCAATCTTAATAATAAAAGCGACTTTAAAATTAAGGAAAAATGAATAATTATACTCATGTAAAGAACATTCATTAATGC
>NW_027111993.1:16142-16951 GCF_000696795.3 Halyomorpha halys
CTCAATTAAACTAAAAGATGCCTTAAAAAAAGCTTTCAAGTACCTTAAAAAATATGAGTTACATCTAAATATTGAGAAAACAAAAGCCATTAATTAACGACACGACTTTTATGGACCATAAATTTAAATGATACTCCTGTCCGATTTTCCAAAACGGTTAAATGCTCAGGCAAGAAAAAAAGGATATCATATAAGAAGTATCTATATTTTAATAACAAAATCAAAATTTTATGCCAGAAATAAATTGGTACTAAGCCACATTATAACTTATCCCTGCCCCATATGGAGCTTCACTAACCCCACTAACATGAAAAAGCAACGTATTATTTTTTTTTACCTACATGTATTCAAAAACAAATGACTCAGAATTGTTAATAACAATACATATTAAATTGAATAAGTAAGATGTACTCATAGCAAATAATCGACACTATACATGAATACATATACAATGTCTTACAAACTTGACCTAACACATTAAACCCATTAATAACAGGCAAATCCAATATAATACCACCTCTGCAACACAGTTATAGGGAAAAGGGAGGTAGAGAAGAATTTTAAAGTACATATCTTCAAGGCTAAATACCTAGCTATCCTCCTTTACGAGAATACCACTTGATAAGCACCTAAGCAGAGTGTCTACAATGAAAATCAGATACGTACGGAGAGTGGCAGGCCAAACTAGGAGGGATCGCATACGAAAGAAGACAAGACAGGATGTTGGAACCGTCTTCGTAAAGGATACCATTGAAAAGAGACAACTCAGATGGTTTGGATATCACTGTCGGATGAGTGAATACAGAGAT
>NW_027111994.1:0-378 GCF_000696795.3 Halyomorpha halys
GCATATCTTATGTTCATAATTGTTTTACCACGCAAAGAAGTAGTATAATTAAGCTTTACTTCTTTAAATATTTCCTCTGAATATGAGTTGGTATAATGCTACGAATTAATATTGTGAAATAAATATATTGCGTACTGATATAGGTTTATCATAAATTAATTTTTCTGCTAGCACAATTATCGTAGTAAAAAATCAAATTAATTCTGTCATGTATTATTTTTTAAAATCCATTTCACTTTATTTAAACATACAAAACTTGGCTTCTTACACTAAGGGAGGAACAACTTTATACTTCAGGATTTTGAAAATAAAGTATAAAAAAAAAAGTTATCGTAGAATCTAGATGACTATACAACGCTCGTTTGCGTGAACTGCGCT
>NW_027111994.1:6873-8384 GCF_000696795.3 Halyomorpha halys
ATAACAATGAGATATACCCGAAATGAAAGCATAAAGGACAATAAAATAGGGAAAAACACATTGGACAGCTGGTTGATTTTTTTCACTATCATTATTATAGAGATTGAATCTTCGGATTTTCTATGTTTTAATTATTATTATTATTTATCAATTGATCATATGCACTTGTATAATCCAATTTTAACGTGAGTTAAACCGCAGGGTACAACTAGTTTTAAAAAATAAATAACAGTTATAATGAATTGGTAGTGATTAAGAAATATTTTAATAACAAATTTTTAAAAAATAGTTTTAGAATAATCTTGATTCGAATAATGCCCGAATCCGTTATGCGAATTCCGAGATAACTGATTGTGATTATTAATGTTCTTCTGTTAATGTCCACTAAATTCCATCGAAGACTAATGACCCTTCTCCTTACTCGTACTAAAAATTATTTAAATAACGAAATCGAAGTATTACGTTATTATTTTTTTAATTTTTATTTTTACATTAATAATTTTTATTTTTTAATTTTACAGTAATAATTTGCGGTCACGATTTACGGTATAAACTCGATTAGGAATACTAATTTTTATTTTAATTGAGTTGTTTGCTCTCTTATTATACCGCCTTAATAACGATTGCTGCGTCCTATTGCTAAAATAAGTTATAACTGAATATAATTAATAATGGGTCCCTTATTAATCCTTATAAAGAAATAAGAAATAATCACCCGATGACGTAAGTATAATAATTAGATGTGAAAAACATTTATAACTTTAATTTATACAGGAGGTCGGTAACCTTCTGAAAACAGGGCTTCAATTTTTATATGAAAGCAATTCAATGACTTTATTTCTATTATAGCACGTCTGGTTTTTATAATTGACTAGGGTGGTCCCACTGTCGTCCAAACGGCCGGCCAACCAACCCCCATTTTACAAATTATGCACATGTGTTCATTTAATTGTACTACTCCTTGCTATTCCGTAGTTCAGGTTTTACGATGTAGTCTAATAAATAGAAATATATTGTGCTTCATTTTCTTTTTTAACTGTTCAGGCTTTAGGTTTCCAACTCGACGTCTAGTCCGAAGTTTTCAACTTTTTAGGATTAAAGTCTTCGATTCGCTGATAGAGAGTAAAATAAAATATTACAGGTTGACCACTAAAAACATTGGTATGTATGAGAGAGAATTAAACTTGCAGTAAATAGTAGATTATAGAATGGCTCCACCACGTACCAACAATTAAAATCAATAGAAAATCTTAAGTTTTAGGTTTTTAATATTATGTTGACACTGACCGATGGATGTTGCCGGCGCATACGACCACATTTGTAATGCTTTGGTGAAAGAAAAAAAAATAGAATTTTTTTTAGCTTAGTAGGTAAATTTCTTACCTTTCGAAAAACCAATTAAAAAACTAAAGTAAAACGATACAAATAGCAATGTTTACATTGAAATATTAGTTATTTAAATTATTAATACTTATTTGCACCTGTATGTTTTGTTTTTTCTCCAACTTGTT
>NW_027111994.1:10099-11104 GCF_000696795.3 Halyomorpha halys
ATTCTAATAATATTAAAATAGGACACATGTATACATATATTCTGGCAATATATTTGTATTCTTGTATTGCCCGAAGGCATATTAAGGAATAATAATAATTCGTGATACACAGCTGAATATGATGCACAAAAAATATAACAGCATTTGCTAATAGTAATGTCAAAATATGTTTAACAAAATTGAGACATATGGCTATAAGTACAGACACTTTGAATGGGAAGTAACAGAAACAATAAAGTCAATGAAATCTGCAGACACACATATCAATAGAATAAAATATTGAAAAAATTGCGGTAAAGTTGAGTTCTGAAGATGTTTGGATGAATTACTATATCAACATTAAACTAACCCAAACCTACGCAAGGTTAGCAATGCCATATCTCAGTGTAAATAGAAAATCCAAATTAAAACCACAAACGCAAAAAATACAATCATAATAAAGTTAGGATGTCACTTGGTTTGGAAGAAATAACCAATTGCATCGAAAACTACAGAGATGGAATCAATAGACGACCTCATCAAGAAACGGTTCATAAAATTCCACTCCACGGCAGTTAAATGAGCAGTGACTTAAACTTGGGAAACCCAACCACTGTCCGAAGACTGAAGCCCAGACTGCTGAATGACATATAAATTCTATAATTATCAATTCTAATATTGTCATTATTTCTATTTTATTTATTTTATCTCTTCGTCAAATAAACTTTTTTAATTTTATTTTCTCCCATTAGAAGTCAGATATTTATTTTATTAAATCTATAAATGTCATTTTTTTTAAGCCTATTAATATAGCCAGAGCATAAATCAATATAAATAATCACATTAAAAAATATTTAAATCATGTGCTAAAAATTTTAATTTTTTTTTTAATATTTCTTATATTTAATTTTTTTTCCTAGCTTTTTATCGTTTTTTTATAGGTGTGTTTAATTTTTCCATTATTTTAATTTTAAAACCTGCTCTCTTTTTCCAACCAACAATTATGTCCAAATTAGAAATATTTTA
>NW_027111995.1:0-1638 GCF_000696795.3 Halyomorpha halys
GTCTCATATATATAGGAATTGGTTTGTTGTCTAACTTACGTTGAGTTTAAAGCCCACATATAGGAATTGGTTTGTTGTCTAACTTAGGGATAAGTAATCCTACTAGTACAGGGTTTCTGTTTATTATCATGAGAGTATACACAGCTAACTTATATATATATATATAAAACCAATTTATATTATTTTAAATAAAAATTAAACAAAAAAGATCAATAAGTCTGACCAATTGTGTTTTATTCATAGTTTGGGTTTTTTCGGCTTTTTAATGTTTGAAAATCCGGTATCAAGAAATTACATACTACATTTCAAAAATAACCTATACAATTTTATTTTTAAATGAAATATTTAACAATTTTTTTTTAATGATTAAGATGTATAAACACAATTTTTATTTTGAAAATTTTTATAAATAAATATTATTTAAAATTTAAAGAAAAGCGAAGAGCTCTGGTAGTTATTAAGGAGGTCCTAATTGGCTAGAATAACTAACAAACAAACTTAACAAACTTCATTTAAGTTAAGGGCCGTTTGTCAAATTCAGACCATGATGCCGAGTAGTTTGTAAACTCATAATTTCTTCTTAGTTAAAACTTTTAGTCAAAAATGAAAAATTTCTAAAATAAAAAATAATGCTTTTCGTCAATGTTTTAGATTGGCAAGTTATATTTTCAGAAAAAAAAATATATATAGAAGTAGATTTTGTGTATATTAAATGATATAATTCATCACATTGAGACATTTTAAATAATAAGAAATTGATAAAGTCTAGAAATAAGGGTGCTCAAACATATTGGTGCATCTACCAAGTCAGGAGTGTGCCTGTTCTAATACAGAATGATGCGTGACGGATATATTCCACTCCGGCCAAAATAGGTTACCTATAAAATATCTTGTTCTTTCTCCCTTATTTGGAGTACAAAAGAAACAATAAAAATTTGAATTATTATATCGTGATGCCAGTAATTTTTACGATATAAACAATTGTTAATATTAGAGAAATGTCATCCTTTTTATTACAGGCTATTATTCTTTAACTTTTATAGCTAGTCTGTCTAGCTCCATAATGGCGCAGCAGTTCCAGTTGCACAAGAAAATTTAATAATGTAGTCGTAAAAACAAAGTTTTCAATATTTTCATTACTAGTTAGTAATTAACGTAGGTATCAGAAATTATTTTATTTATTTTAACTATAATTTTAATATATCAACGCCTTTTGATATCTTTTACAATATACGTATCTCTAACAACCGGCTAATAAATCAGTATCTCAAAAATTACAATGGCTATGGAGTTGAAAATAATAATGGTAGCCCTCCTTATGCTGTGGATTTGCAATAAGGCCGTGTTTTAAAAATTTGAAAGCGTGAATATTTAAAAACAAATCGTAAAACCAATAAAACGCCATTTTTTTAATAAATCAAAATTAACGTATCTCTTTGAAGAATATAGTCACTCATTTGAGAGATGATTTAATTCTTAAGAAAACAAAACTAACTTCATTTAAATAGATCGAATATTATCAGTGATTCAGTAAATAATGTTCCATGTTTATTTTAAAATTAAATAATTTTTTTTTTTTTAATAATTTATTTATTGATATTTACAACTGTATACACATATATACAACAAGTAAATTTG
>NW_027111995.1:2933-3778 GCF_000696795.3 Halyomorpha halys
CGGCTTTTGAGGTTTGGGAATCATTTTGATTATGGATAATTTAAAAAATTTAAAAATATTTCTGTCGCAGTTTTCATGAAAAATCATTTTATCTCTGTTTCCATCTATATAACAAAACTTTGGAGAATGGAGTATAATGGAGGGGTAGGCTGCCAGGGAAAGTGAAGCCAAAAAGGCAGGCCTCATGATGGACCAGGGGCGTGGCAGTGGAGTAGGAGAATAGTACGGGCCAATCAGTGGCTGCCTTCTCTTTCAGATTAGATTACAATGGTAGACATTCCTATCTCAACGTAAACCTAGCCTGCGAGGGCTTAGACTTTTTGGCTTCAGTCTCGCTTTGAAAAAGAAAAAGGCTAAAATTTCAATTACAGATATAATATAATAAAAAAAAATGGTAATATAATTATAGTTATATTGTTATGCCACCATGCTGCTTTGAAGGAGAGTAGGTTTATGTCACCTCCATGAATAAAACCGACTGTAGTCAAATTTATGTCTTGCATATTGATTATACAGATCTAACTTGTACATCTAGTACAAGAGCCCAAGAGGAGAAAAAGGGCAGTTATTTCATCCCAATTTTTTATTACGTAATTGAAAACTAGGTATAATTACTAGTGAAAATTGATGAGTCTGCCAAATATAGGTAAAGGGAATAAAAAGTGCCGGCAGTTTCAAAACGTTAAAAATAATTAATTTTTTATTCGGAGCTCTATATCTTTATAAATACCAACAACAATAGAAAATCTAAGAGAGCATCATTTAAAGTAGAGTAAATTTGCTAAAATGTAAGCCCCAATAAAGCTATTTACGTTCAATAGTTATCGAGACATAGATAGCTTTTT
>NW_027111995.1:5653-12578 GCF_000696795.3 Halyomorpha halys
ATAATTATTATTTACAAATACGATTCATATCACGGTGTGAATCTGATAGTTTTAGTGTAGTTACTGTTTTTGATGAATTTAGTGGATTTATAATAATATATAGTTATTAAAAATTTATTATTTTTGAAACCGTTACTTATAGTTTAGATTTATACTTCTGTTATGTCACTTTTTTCTGTATGACACAGGCGATCTTATCATCGTATTATTATTACAGTTACAGCTGTAAATAGTAAATACAAATAGTTCTTAGGAGTCGTTAAAGTTTTCATTACCTCACCAAAGTTATAATTAGCCGTCACAAACAAATCAGAAACTTTATGTGGAGCCAGTCAAAGAAAAAAAATCCTAAAATAACTGGAGTGCTGTGTACACCGAATCGAATGAATTATAAAACAGAGAACTAATTGCTCGGTAATGTGTAAAATAAATATGCATAACTAAAGTTTCGATGAAGGGGTGTTCGCTGAAGCAGTGACGACAAACTCAAAAAAGTGACAAACTGCTTTGAACAAATATTCAGCTAAAAATTTAATTGAAACATGTTCAAAAAAAAATATTATTAATCAATACCTTTGAAATTGAGAATTAAAGGCATTATTGTAAATCATTATAAATTTTAATATAATTTTGGAATCGCCAAGGTCATCATAAAGAAGTCCTTAAAAAAATTTACCTTCTCTCCTAAGTTATTAGAAAAATTTGTCGTCTAATTTGAAGATAAAATTCTTCAGGGCTAGAAATAAAGTTATTGTCTTCAAATTGTTCAAGTTTCCACAGTTCATCACACTGTATATTGCAGGATTTTTTAATCAAGCTTCGCAACTTTTTTAACCATGCTGATCCCCTTCATTCCACTTGAGTTGCCTAGGATATTCCGTGGAAATGTCCATAACTTACAATGCGTTCACTCTTTTTTGTTTTATTTATTTCCTACCTGATAATTTCTAATGGAGGAAAGGAGAGGGTTATCCTAGAGGTAATCAACCTATTCTAACGAGAGTGGAGAGGTCGTGTTTTCATTAAGTGGAATCACCATGGAATAAAAGGAAACCCTCCCAGGCCGGAATCGAACTAGATTTCTAGTTGCTAGTGTGACGCCTCAGCTCCCTTAATCATAATGGCCTCTTCACTGGATTCCAACGATAGAGGCGCACGACGATGTGGAACGTTGGAATCTAAGTATGGGGATTATGTTTCTTTGATTCGTGGATGAAATAATTTTCCACGAATTAAGCTCATGCGTGGCTGTGAAAGAGTGGTGGAGAGTCCTAGGGTACGAATTCTAGGTACCAAGAAAATGAAAAATAGCAGGAAGATTGTAATAATAATTGGGAGAATAGGCAAGAAAACAAATAATATTTTCAATATGGATTCTAACACCGTCTAAATTCCGATTGAACAAGTAGTGGCAAGAGGATAGGAAAGGTATGCAAGAAGTAATGAGACGAATATCAAGCTTAAAAAACTTGGGTTTAATTGTGTTCTTCACAAAGTTCCGACATTTGTTCAGTTTTGAGGCTCAAATACTTCTCCCTGTAATACGCCAACAGAAATTAATGTTTTTTTATTTACCATTCTAAGTGTTTTTATTAATGAAACGGTGTTTTTTGAAAATGACTCTATTGTTTTCGGAAACCCATTTTAAGGAAAAAAAACGTAATAAGCGAAAGTAGGTTCAGAACAGGATTTATTTTAGATTTACCACACTTCATACCATATATTTCGCAAAAAACATTCCATAGAGCTGCAATTTTTTTCTTTTTTTGCAGAGCTCTATTATGTTAAATTTAATTATAATCTTAAAATGTTCAGACCAAAAACTATCACATCGATGGCTTACTTCGCAGTGGTTCTAAGCAATTTTCCACTAGCTGTACTTAAAATACAATTAAAGGTTTTACAAATTTTCAATTAATTTTCCTAAAAGAGAGAACCTTTAATGTTTAGTTTGTAAAATTAGTGGAAATTACTTTCTACCACTGTGAAGTAAGCTATGGACATATCAGTTTTGATTTCGCCACTGTGTTTGTGTTTTGGTTTTGGTTTCGTTAAGTGTCTCTAACAATTACTATTTATCAGACTGTCAATTTAAACATATTAAAAAATAAAATTGGGTTGTAGCGCTGTCTGAGCCCTTGTCACGACTGACGGATAGCATTTGCAAACTTCCGTATACATGGTGCGTTAATTGATTTGGGAAGTTTCGAATTCACTCAGCAGTCACGGTCAAAGTAAATTAACTGAAAAAGTCCCGGAATCCGGGAATCAACACCGGCCTATTGCAGTGAGCAGGATCTACTGATTGCAGTTGTTATGAAACGATACAGGTCTTTGTTAAATGCTATTTTTCACTCTAAAATATTTTTTTCGAATCCGTGAAAGTATAGGAAATTTATAAAGAGAATTTATGAATACAACAATTTTTCCTAAATAGCATTCAGAATCCTTATTTCACGTATTACTTTTTCTTAAAAAATATCAGTTTCTATGGAATAGAAAATTACCAAATTACTTATTATTTAACTTCAGTTATTCCTGTCTTCCTGCCTGAAAGTCTCATTTTCCATTTCATCTCAGGAACTACAACGCAAATATTCAAAGGCCTCCATGATGCAAATGTTGATAGAAGACTTGTAAATAGGACAGCTTTAACGAGGTGCTTAAACCTAGTTCTATACATCTCATTATAACCCCTTGCTTCTGTGTGCTATGTATCCTTCCATTTTGAAGAGTAAATACCAAGTTCAAGTTCTCCTATTTTATTTTGTATAATATGATGATTTTTACTGTCCCTTAATTTCAATTCTTTTATCTAACATTTTATCTAACTGCACTCCGACATCGAATCAATATAACTTACATTGTATCATTCAAGAAATTGCATTATAATATAGTTCATATTTTGGTATAATGTAATTTTTTTAGATGAATTATTGATTAAGTGAAAAATATTTAAGGATGTAGGAAGACTGGTCTGATCGCTTAACATATGACATATTTTTTTAATTCATTCCATACTCTCTTGTTTAGTGTAAACGTTCATATAAACATATATTATTTTCATTTTAAACTAAAATCTTAAATTGCAGTACATATAATGCTATTAATAATAATAGACATACTGCATGTAACTATTAGCTAATAAATTAGCCTTCCTTCAAGTTGCTATAAAAGCACATAGAAAAACATAATTTCTTGGCAAAAGGCTTTCGATCAGTTTTGAAACTGAATCTTTACATTTCAGTTACTAACGGAAACATTTTTAAAATGTATTTGTTCTATTACCAAATATCAGTAATACACTTAAATTTTCACAACGTGCGATAGTCCACTCAAGTACCCATGTCTTACATATAAAAGGGAATGTTTTGTTGTTTCTATAAGTTCTTCTTGAAGCATCAAACCCTCCACTCCCACCCTCCATGGTAGCCTTACTTATCTGACTTTTCAAACAGACAATTATAGCGAGTTGATTGGTCGATGTACAACATGTCACAATAGGAGCTCATAACACAAAAAAAAGGCAATCCTTCCCCGCCGGACCCACCCCATTAAACCCCCGGAGAGCGACGCCCCTATATCACTTTTGATATATTAGCTTAAAACGGGAAGGAGAGACTTTAAGATAGTTAAATCGAGCAATATTTAAAAAGCATCAATTTTAATCAACGTGTTCAGTAAACTAAGGATGGATCGTTTTTTTTTTTAATCCTCTGTTTTATCATGGGACGATTTAAAGACATTACATTCGATCTATCCAGTACAAAAATAGTCATTAGATTGGAAAATGTACATTATTATATTTATACCTTACTCACAGAGTATACATTTTTGGTAAATACAATTCCACATGACACGTAATATGAACTGAACGATATTATGATTAACATATCGGGCCTTACTCAATTCATTATCACAATTATTATTTGATTCATTACAAAACATTATTTGCAAGGATTTAATAAATTAATTTTTTCCTATATGTTTTAACGTTATGTTGAAGAATTTAAGAAGATTCCTTTGTAATTTTCTTGAATTTACATCATTCGTAAGTTTTAAGCGTATGTTTAAAACTTTCGAATGATGTAAATTCGACACCAGCAAGAACACCGAAACCAGCAAGAAATGTGAGTGAACACTCCACATAGTTTATTGTTCTTTTCCGGATCGTTTTTATGTATATTTTATAATTAACTAAAATAATAAACCATTGTGTTATAATTTTACAGATATAATTTTTTTTTGTAACAAGGAAATTAAAAATATCGTACACTCTGAATGAAAGGTATACAAAAAATTTATTTTTTTATTGTGAGACCGAACATTTGATGAAAGCAATGTTTTATATAAATGCCCTCAGGGGTTTTTATTGAACACATATTGTGTCTTATGGGTTTTTTGAGGTTTGGCTGCGTTCTGTTCTATTGAGGGTTCTATAATAACGACAATAGAAATTTTCACTGTTCTTTCATCATTCAGGATATATTTAAAATTATATATTTTTTAAATTATTAATTTCATTTGTTATAAACAAAAAAAATATGTTAATTTTTACTCAATAGATTATTATTTTAATTAATTACGAAATATACAAATTTATTATATACCAGTAAATAACAAAAATAAAATATGACTTCGTTTAGCAATACCAATATTATAATTGAGAATTACAAATCAACATTCCAGGTTTAAGAAAAAACTAAAGAATCGATGATTTTATGATTGATAGTTAAGAAACTTGTTACTATGAAGGAAAACCTAAAGATTTGTTTGTATTAATTCCAAAAATATTCAAAGCTAGCAAAAGGAAAGTATTGCCTAACCAGCTTGTCATTGTACAATTTGTTTAAAAAATGTATGTGTGTATTGATACTTATGAAATAATGAAATAAAAAAAAAAAACATCGTTTTTTACATTGAATAATATTTAAGTTAATTTGAATAATATTTACATTGAATAATATTTAAGTTATTAAAAAATATAATTCTCTTCTGTAGCTGACGAGTTTCCAGGAGCTCTTTGAGGGGGCTAGTGGAGTTCCTGACGAATCCTTTCATTGCGAACTGTGATTTTCACTTGCAATTCCACTTCTGCTCTCCTGTCGGTCTGTTAATATCCAACTCTCTGCTCTATATAAGAGTATGGGTAGATAAACTGTCTTGACGATGTGTAGATTGACATCTTTGCCTACTTCTCTCTTCCCTACCATAGTGTTACATATCTGGAAGTAAACTGCATTTGCCTTGTTGATCCTGTTCGATATTTCTGCGTCTATCTCACAGATCCGTTTATCTCTGTATATGTTAAGTCTGTCATTCTTCTAATTCTTCTCCATTACAGTATATGTGGATATGCTGTAATGGAGAAGAATCTTGCTTCTTTCTTTCAACTTGTAGGATCTTACTTTTATTGATATTTATAACCATCCCTTAATTCCTCATGTCAAGTATGTAAAACAATTCCTTACTTCGGGAATTCTTTCATGATATCACAAGAATAAATCATTATTTTTCATTATAATGGTATAATGTTTTATTATGATTTTCTGAATTACGAGGTACGTAAGTTAAGCGTAGAAGTTTAAAGTTTATTAAATCAACTGTGAGGAATATAATATTGTATTATATAAATATTTTATTATAAAAATATTATATTTTCACTTAACAAAAGCTTGGAGGTTTAAAAAAAATTGAGTTTTACTGCCAATTGAGAAGGTCATACTTCCACCAGGTTACATACTGTAGACCGGTGTTGGAAAGTAGAAAAAAAGTAATTTCAGTTACAATTACTATCATTTGAAATTAAAGAAATAAATTTACAATTACAAGTAATTGTGTATGATAATTGCTTCTACTTCATGAACTACTATAATTGTAATTGCAATTCGCAATTAATTAAAATTACAAATAATATTATGTAATTGCAATTAATTTTGACCACGAATGATTACGAATTGATTTTTTTAGTTTATCGTTGTTTGAATTCTTATAATCCATCAAATAAAACAGTTTTATCAAAATCATACAAGTTTGATAGATATAATTGGTATCTATCTGTTGTCTGTGTGTGATATCTTCTTTAGCTAGGAAATTAAATAATGACTTTTATAATCATATTGAAGTCAATTTATTTAGCTAGATATTAGATTGGTTTCCTTTTAAAGAACTGTTTTGATTTGAATAGTAACAAAGATGGTGATATGCCAGTAATATCAATCGCCTTTTAAAGATCTGAAAGTCTGAAACTGTTAACAATACAATTTTAGTACTTAAAAATTTCATCATTTTTTTTATAGACTTCTCATCTCCACCGTCTTTTAACAGGGTACCAATTTACTTTTTTCAGCTTTAAAAATACTTTAGAGGAGTTTCTTAAATGAATTTTTTTTTCTTAAATGGTTCTGGTACTTCGGAGTTACGGGGTATCACAGCTTAAGCTAAGATACTGTCTGTAACTCAATCAAATTAAATTGACCGATCCAATTTAATAAGTTTGATACAGTACCTTAAATTTTTTTCCTCTTCTGAAATTAAAAAAAAAATATTCGCAGTTCATATTTCATTTTGCGGCTGTAAAGTTGATGAATATAACTGTGGCCCCGCAGCGCTCGGCTAACTTTTTGCAGGGCGAGTTTATTTGTTTTTTCTATTTGTAAACTCCAATTCATATCTTGATAAAAGGTTTATCTTATTTTTGTTTTCATAGATATTTAAAACTTTAACTAGTCGTAAAATGAACTTTGTTTTTATTTTTAATTGGAACTCCATTTTATATATATATATATATAAGTTAAGTATTGGCGAAAGCACAATGTCAAAAAAGAGAAGAAGGAAAAAGATCTAACTCGCTTGAACTGTTGTAAAATACTCATCTATTTGCGGAGCCTGTCCGTCTATATATATACAATCGGTCAGCTGTTCT
>NW_027111996.1:0-721 GCF_000696795.3 Halyomorpha halys
AGCCGACGTTTCGCCCAGCTTAGCAGGATATCATCAGGGCTAAAAAAAAAATACCAAACAACCAAAAATATGTTGAAATATGTAATAGAATAATATAGCAAATGATGATAAAGTGAATCAAGCTAGGGTTAAAAATTATGTTAATGTATGTGAAAAATAATAATATAGCAATGAACAAAACAAATAAAAAAGAAATAACAATACTACTTACTTAGTCTGTACTATTTTTGTTTTTTATTTCTCTTAAATCTACTATTCTATTTTTACTTATGTATATTATTACTTCTGTTCATTTTAAATCCAATTATATTTGTTATTTATTTTTATATATACTTATTGTTGTTAATTTTATTTGTGTTATTCATATCAATTTAATTTATACTTATATTTACATCATTTTTAACCCTAGCTTAGTTTACTTTACCATTTCTCATTTTATTCTCTTTCATTGATAACGTATATCTAGTTATTTTGTATCTTATTAGCCCCGATGAAGCCCTGCAAAGTGAGGCGAAACGTAGGTAAATAAATATTTGTTAACTATCTTATGTTTCTTCTTTCCCGGCCATCTCTTTCATATTCAGTTACGGTCAATAATATTTATATACAATATTCTTCTTTTCGTTTGTCTTAGACCTTTTGAAGGTCTAGTCTCTGTCATTAGGATTACAAAACCTATAATTTTAACATTTTTTATATATATTTTAACTTAATTATTATA
>NW_027111996.1:5095-5469 GCF_000696795.3 Halyomorpha halys
CTTTTTTTTTTATTAATTTGTTTTTTTTTTTTATGAAATAGTTTTTATTTATTGATAGATATTACAATCTGCCATACAGTTGTGGCCAATAGTTAATAGTGATGAACGATCATATTCATACTAAAATAAAACAAAAAAAGAATAAAATAAATTAATGTATGAAAAAAAATCTCTCTTAAAATATATACAAACAAAATGAACATAATCAAACTATGTGTATGAAAAAAAATAACACAATGATAAAATAATATAATCTATAGTCACATTTACACTCTAATATACAATATTTACACAATCAACCTGAGGATCAGGGCCACTCTATCCCCCACGTGTGGAAAGGTAGAGCAGAGCTCAAAAGATCCCAGCGCATCCCT
>NW_027111996.1:7975-8227 GCF_000696795.3 Halyomorpha halys
TTTTTAAGATACTATTATTATATTTAATCATTAGGATCTAGTTTGAAATCCAAAACAATAAACTATTTTTAATTTCTATATTTTTAATTTCCATTATAATTTTCAAACTCTGTTGACAATATATAAAATATTAAATAAATAGTTGGCAACTTGGACTAGCACAACTCTAGCAAAAATTAACTAGAGTACAGTACGAGTACGACATGAAACAGTACTGCCCAGACTACGAATTGGACACACTGGACTAACCCA
>NW_027111997.1:0-581 GCF_000696795.3 Halyomorpha halys
CAAATAAACTATATGTTAGCTTCTCAATCACTAAATATATATACATACATACAGGAATCCAGGAAAATAATCCTCTGCCACAGCCATGTATATATAGTTTATATGAAATGTGATATGCAATACTGTTAACTACTCAAGTGCTTAGTGGATACGTTTCTCTCGAATTGATATTGATATAAATGGAGAAAAGGATTGGTGAAAGTGAGGAGCCCTGATGGTTGTCTATAGCAGATTGGAGGTCTTGGGAAATTTTCAAGAAGCGGATTGTGTGGAATGTTGGGAGCGAAAACAAGATTGGAAAGGATTAAGGAGAGCTTTTTGCTCGAGAAAATTATTAAGTTGGGAGTGGACTAATCTTTCTAGTGGCTTGACCAAATTGGATAGAATGGATTTAGAATGGAATTAATCCATAAAATGGAAATTAAAGTGAGTTATTAAGTCAACTGAAAGGCTAATACAAAGATTATTAAAAACAAAATCAAAGTCATCTTTAGTTGATTTGTTTGGTCCAATCTTTAGCAGGGTAGAGTTTAGCGGAGGCTTAGGACAGATTGAATGTAATAATACGATTTCTTAAAAGA
>NW_027111997.1:1245-1720 GCF_000696795.3 Halyomorpha halys
CATTATGAAAATAGAAAAGTTCATTTAATGGGGTATGTAAGGTCATTAGCTTATTAAAATGTGATTTAAATATATATTTCCATCCCTTCTGTCGTAAAGGTAGGTTGGAGATCAATTTGTACTCATATCATAAAAAATAAAATACAATAGATTAAAAAAGAAACGGTTTTATTAATATTTTATGTTAATAATTTTAATCATTGCCTATATGCTACGTAATAATTCCAGTGAATTATTTAAGGAACTCAAAAAAAAAGTACTATATGATGTAAGATAATAAACAAATGATTATAAAAACTTTTAAAAAAAATTATAATGTAGTAATGATAAATCCAATATTTAATTATTCTATTTAGTAGTGCGAATGCATTCTACTGGCCCAATTACTAATGTCTAATATAGATAACAGATTGTAATACTAAACAATAAAATAAATTTTAAAAAGTTATGGATTTAAATTAGCCAGCAGAAGATT
>NW_027111998.1:0-1819 GCF_000696795.3 Halyomorpha halys
TCTCTAATGACATTTTACATTAGCTGGTCTCGTGGCCATCTTCTTTTCAGGCGCCTCGGAGGATTGTCAGGAATGGAAGAGGATGCAAGATTAGAAAATAGGGGGTTTGAGTGGTTAGAGAATTTATAATGGAAGGAGTGATATCTGGTTCAGGCTAGATCGGTTACATAGGGAACATTAAGGTCTTTATGTATGATTTTGTTTGTGACAAAATAAGGAGCATTGAGGATTTTACGAAGGATTTTGGGTTGTAAGGATTGAATACGAGAGGAATTCGAAGGTTTAGTGGAGCCCCAAAGCCTTATTGCAGTCATGTAGATCTTTTGTAATATGTTGGAAGTTTAGACCGTTTGTCTTGTAAGTCCTGTAATAGTCGAAATCGACGTGCAGTTTCCTGTCTTTTCAGTCTGGTTTGAGGATTCCAGGTTAATCGCTTGTCCAAATGTAGTCCAAGGTAACGGATCTGTTCGACAGGGGTAATGAATAAATTAAAAAATATTAAAAAGGATGGTAAGCCCTGGGGTGCCTCCAGTCGCAAATGCCGTAGAGAGGAGGTTGTACTGACCAGGCTGAGAATTGGTCACACGAGGCTCACCCACTCCTATCTTATTTCAAAAGAAACGCCTTCGAACTGCCAGTATTGTAACAACAATCTAACAATGAGCCATATTTTCCACCAATGCCCATATTTCGCACCACACCTCAATAGCTTAAGACTGAACCAAGATATCTCAAAAACCCTTGGAGACTATTATAAAACAATAAAATTGGTGGTTCAGTTTTTAAAATCACAAACTTTACTGACAAAATATAACTTGATCGGAAGGAAAAAAATAAAAATAATAATAATAAATAATTAAATTAAAAAATTAATAAAATTTAACAATTTAGCAAAATTAAATAAAATATAATTGGCGTTGATGACCAATGAAGTTTGGCGCCACTAAAAAAAAAAACAACAACCAAAACAGGGTTAACAGTAGAAACGGGAGCAATTTCTGTTATATAGATAAAGGAGAAAATAAATTTGAACAGGTAGATAGGTTCAAGTATTTGGGTCCTATGGTAACTAGAAATAACTAAATTGATGAGGAAATAAAAGCAATATTAAATGCGGGAATTGTTTGTTATATTTCTATTTTTAAATTGCTTAGCTCCCACATTCTGTCCAAAAACCTGAAAGTTAGAATTTAAAAAACTATTATCATTTTCACTGCTTTTTTTAATGAATTTGAAACGTGACCTCTTACAGTAAGGGGAGAATAGTGCCTTAAGGAATTTAACGGAAGAATTTAGAAGGCTGAATTGAGGGGGCACCCCTCAAATATAATTCAGGTTACAGTATTGCAGCGAATAAGATGGGCTTGTAATGTTTTGGGACTTAGCAACTAACGGATCCCTAAAATATTAATAAACGCTGGATCGATTAGTAAAAGTCCGAGGGGTAGACCGAAACATAGATGGGAGGATTGCTTTAAAACTGATGTAGTAAATTTTGGCTTGGAGGGACATCGCTGGACTGATGTATGTAGACGAAGATTGTCGATGTTGGTATCGAACCTTCGGGGTTACTAAGTCTTTCTTATTATAATTACTTAAAAAAATATAAACAATTGACAAAAACTATAGAGAAGATGGTCAGGCTTGCTGTTGAAAGAGAAACAAAAATAAATGAATGGAATATGGTCCGGGTGCGGTAAAAAAAAACTCAAATAGTAGATAATTATACTATTTTATTGAGCCAACGTTTCGCCCCACGTTGCAGGGCTTCGTCAGGGCTAAAAAAGATACAAACACTATAGTTACAAAAAGAAAAAAA
>NW_027111998.1:4004-5276 GCF_000696795.3 Halyomorpha halys
ATAATAATTAATAGAATATATAAAATAAAAATAGAACAAATAAAATAAAATTATACATCATATTATAAATCATAAGGTGACTAACCTTTATAAAAAAAGTAGAAAGAATTAAATACAAGTAAATTAAAAATAATAATCAAAAGATACAATTACTGTTAATATACATATTTACAAGTTAAAAGAAAAATCAGAATTATCAAATACAAAAGATAAATAAAACAACATAAAATGTAAAGAAAAAAAAATGAAGTAAAATAAATCCTCTAATAAATAATAAATCTTAAGGATATAATTCTAATAAAATGAAATAAATTATAATACTTATATATATTAATAGAAATTCCAATAATATTTATGTTAAATATTATTTCTCTCTGCATCTATTTACATCTTATTTGAAACTTTTAATTGTTATTCTTCCGGAATTGGGAGGAAAAAAGGTGGTTGAAAATACGGGATTTGAAAATTGGAAGGGTATTAGAATGAATCAGGGAATAGAATTCCATAGGGAAGATAAAGCATCATTTGTATAATTATAATTATACTCCAAGGTTTCCGTATTTAATTTTATATATTAATAACCATTTATTCTTATTACGTATAAGCTTGTTTATTTAAATAGCTGGAAAAATCATCATAAAATTACAAAACATTTCGCTCATCATAAAAAAAAAAATATTTAAAAAAGTAGGGGAATACCCCCCTAAAATTGTATAACTGTAATTTAAATGTATTCTGTTGTTCAGATTGTATATTTACAATGTAAACAGTTAAAAATAAGTTGTCTATAACCCGGCATTTTAATTTTTACTTTATTTAGTGCCTCTTCATAAAGAATGTTTGTAATCACTTCTAAATCCATTTGTTCTTATTTCGCATAATGCGTTCTTCATCAACTAAACTCAATTTTGTATTATTCGATCTTATATGTAAAATAAAATATTAATGGGTGATCATATGTAAAATATTATATTTTACTAAAAACTTTTTAATATAATACAGTTCTAGACCCTAAACTTAATGATAATGAGCCCGACCTGGTTCGGAGGTAGGTTAAGTAGTAAGGTTTGCCGGTTTTTAAAACCGGGTTTTAAAAACCGGTTTTTTGGAGAAAATTATGAAATTCGAAAACCGGTTTTTTAGTAGAAAATATCGGTTTCCTATAAGATATCGAATTATTATATCAGGCTTTAAAAACGATTAAGCCTAGTTCGGTTGCAAGTGAGAGGGTATTTCTATTTGGGGGAATTTTGTGAATAAACTAAGGACACG
>NW_027111999.1:0-1131 GCF_000696795.3 Halyomorpha halys
AAATTAATCAATACTTGTAAGTTGAACTTAAAAATAAAATTAAATAATATGGTGAAATGGAGGAAGAACCTCTATTGTCACCTTTCTCCATATTTAAGGCTCTAAGTTAGCTGTATCACAGCAATGTAGAACAAACTGTATATGGTCCCGAGAAAAGAAATTTGGAATGCACTAATAGCCGAAGGTGTATCTTGAGACTTGCTGGCGGCCATACAGTCAATCTACCAAAGAGCCATGGCAGTGGTAAGAATAAATGGTATGGAATCGGAACCTTTTCCAATTGCGAGAGGAGTTAGCTTAGGACAGGGAGATATCTTAAGTCCCCTTCTATTTATAAATGTAATGGATGAAATCCACAAAATCTGCAAACGATGAACTGCGTGGACAATTGGGAAATGGAATATGAGAACTGTCCTCGTACAAAGCCTTTTATACGGGGGTGACATAATAACCAACACCAAGACCAAACTACAACAAGCTCTGGTAGAATGGGAAGAAAATTTGCTCAGGAAAGGGATGCAAATTAACACCTCCAAGAGTAAAATGCTGGTTAAGGCAAGGCAAGGACAGAAAGATGTCCAACTGATCTGCAATGGTGAGACACTTGAGATAGTCCCAGAATTACATACCAAGAGTATATCCAAAGAATTGGAAGTAAAGGAGGCAAATCCCTCAATGAGATGAAGTGGCTAAGCAGAGACCAGGAACAGTGGTACGCTGGATTGAGGCTCCTCGACGCTAGCTAATGGTGTAAGAGGAAGATAAAGAAGAAGAGAAATTTCGGAATCAATAGTATCAATTTGTTGGGTGGTTTCTTTAAGTCTGGGTATTTGCCTGTAATCCAGTATGCAGATGAAAGCTGGTTATTGACAGACAAACAGGAGAGTAGACTGACAGTTATAGATATGAGGTTCCTCAGAAGGATTGTGGGTAGAACAGGAGAATGCATCTAACGACAGAGTTAGGAAGTGGTTTGGCCATGTCGTCAGGATAGCAGATCCAGATATGTCCCTGTAAGTAGAAGACATTAAGGCAAACCAAGGATGTCATACCTGGATTATGTCAACCGTTTGTGCAAGAGGAGAGGTAAAAATCTCTGTCAAGCCAGGAACATGGCAAGTGACTGAGAAC
>NW_027111999.1:5707-6615 GCF_000696795.3 Halyomorpha halys
ACAATTGGCATGGCTATACAAACTGTAATAGACAATTGGCATGGCTATACAAACTGTAATAGACAATTGACTATACAAACAATAAAGCTGCAAAACATCGTCTCAATGTAGTTAGTTCTATTATTGACCAATCCTCAAGATCCACAAATAGATATTGTAATATCTTCTTTTTGAATAAATAGTTATTTTTTATATATAAATGGTTTTAAATATGTTTTTATTTTATCTATCGTTTCAATATTGTTCATTTCCTTTGTTAAACCAAAAAGTAAGCTAACCAATTCTCATCAGTTAAAATATGCAGTTACAAAAGACATCGTTCAAAGCCAAGATGGCAGCACCATTCTGAAGTCAGTAGAATCGCTGCCACGTTGAACAGATTAAAATATTTCCAACTTTATTTATATTTTTATCATGATTGTAATTACAGTACATTTAAGAAAAAATAGAAGTTGATAATAAGTGTTAAAGAATATTATTCATAAAGAAAATCACAAGCAAAAACTCAAAACCGAAGTGCTACAATCGGTGTTGAAAATGAACACCTATAGAAGGGGAAGGAACAAAGATTTGTTTCGGATCACTTGTTGTTTAGGCGCTGGGGGGATTAGACTGTCCGGGAAGCGAAGACATCTCCTGGATGCAGGATGTCCTCAATCATGTTTTGTCAACTCTCAGTGGCAGACATCTTGAAAAACAGGACATCAAAGAAAAAACATCCAAGAAGAATAAAATACTGTTTTGTTTGGATCGCTGGTAGATGAAGTGTGTTGAAAAGAGTAATAGAACCAATGTTTTGTTTAGTCAGTGTTTGTTTGTTGAAATAGAGAATATCAAAAATCATTCATCAAAGAAGAGTTTAAATTGGTTAGTGTTGCTCAACATATAATTAAGTATAATTGTAAAAG
>NW_027111999.1:9175-10367 GCF_000696795.3 Halyomorpha halys
TTCTTAGGCAAATATTTATTTACTTAAAAATAAAAAATCCTATAATAATGATAAATACAAGATTAAAATACCATGGTTTTCTTATGCTTATTGAGAGTGATATCGCAGGTTATTATTGGGAACAATCCCTGGTTTATTTGTAGATACAAACTAAATTAAACAAACCCTGCATAACAAACTTTACAATTATTCACAATAGAATTAACAGTGAAACAGATATAATTATCTGACACAGCTGGTTTTGAACCAGAGTCCTTAGAGTTAGTAGCACAATGCCAATGAACTACCCTCTCCCACTAAAGAAATAAAAACTTGAGATGAAATAACTTTTTTTTTATGGGCTCTTGGACTATGACTATACATATGAAAGTCCATTTGGAGAATGTTACATTTTCACAATAATCAAAATTTTGCTTTATTTGATGCTACCGATATTTCTCTAATATAAATTTACAACAACCAATTAATAAATTTGACCAAGCAGGTTCGTTTTTTTATGTTTTATTTCCTTTTTTCTCTCATCTTTCTTTTTTTACACCCCTTCTCCTTCTCTACTCTTTTCTTATTACTTCTTCCTTATTATCCACACTATTAAGTTATGCTCACCACATGTTATTATTGTCCTATTTACTAATTATTAATTTTAATTTTTATAATGAATTTATGATTTGTCTTTCCTCTTACTTACTTTACTCATAGCCTTTATCTTTTCATAATACTTAGATGTCTTTTAATACTATTTTGTATCTATAATGTTAGTTATTTTCTTATTTTCTAATCATTCTGTGATTCATCTTAATAAACTTAATGTTAATTTTATCCTCAATATCTCAAATATTTCATTGTTAACAGTCAAGAAGTTGTTTTGAAAATTAATTATCAAAAATCCTAGATTAATTAAGGAAAAGGAAGTTATATTATAATAATGTTACCTTCTGAATCCTTAAATTCTTCGTACAGCTGTTTTAATTCCTCCTTCTGTTCTTCTGTCCAATCTTTAGACTTTTCCTAAATCAATAAAATAAATGATAAAAAATAATAAACATAAATTATTTTATCAAATAATTAAAACATGTAGATAACTGATCATTATTCATTATTATTATAATTCAGCATATGGTGGAGCTCAAGTGATATAATAATAACTAAGGCAGACTTATCCAACTCGTGGCCCAACGTAATTATTGAAATT
>NW_027112000.1:0-669 GCF_000696795.3 Halyomorpha halys
AAGTTATAAATGGGACATTTTTATCAATGAAAACGAGTTCTTTTTTGACCGGACCGCTGACCTCCTTCTTCATAATTTATAATTTTTTTTTTCCTACGCCCAGCAATTATAAGTAACGATAATTAATTATAGTTGGAGAAGTTTGTCGGGGGGTGCGGTCAGCAAAGAACAACATAAATATTTAATTATTTTATGCCGACGTTTCGACCTGAATTTCAGGTCATCATCAGGGGTTGTGGCGTAGAAGGTAGGCCTGCAACTGGATAATTAATTATAGTTATGTTTTTTCTTAAATTTCATTAGAATTCGCAAATCAATTGCTGAAGGATTACTGATGTTCTTTTGTATGAAATTTCTAAAGCTATGATGGTATTTTTTATGTTCTTCTTGATCAAAATTTTGTTTGCCAAATAAAATATTGCGAAAATCCTACAAGTGCTGTTGTATTTAATTTTTTTTTCATAATTATGAGAGATAGTTGACCGTGGATGATAAGATTCCTTAAGTAAGTTATTGTACCCGCTTTTTCAATTACCTATGTCTACATTTTATTTCCCGCTTCTCTCGTCACTTCATTTTATTAATTCTATTTTGTAAAACTATTCATTGTATGTGTAAAATTATTTTGTTTATACTTTCTTTTTATATTTTTTTATTTTTCTATACTTA
>NW_027112000.1:4044-4447 GCF_000696795.3 Halyomorpha halys
TTGAATATTTATTTTTCATACAAAATTAAATTATTAAGTACCAAAACACGGAACAGAAATAGAAATAGAACTTAACTAAGCATTGCAGGCTTCACATAACCTTCAACCCCAAAGTTTATGTAGGTTAATAGGTTTCTGTTGAGGTTATCTATATTGTGATTTCGGAAAAAAAAATATTAATAAAGATTTAGAAAGGCTAAAATAATGAACAAAAGATATTTTTTTACGGAACTGTGAATATTATTACTTTTCCCTTTTCATTTTTGCTTTTCTTCTCCCCCAGTATCTTATCATTTCTGCGTGCCTTTGCTTCCTCTCTTCCACGCGGTAGCCTTCCGTTTTTCTTTATTTGCCGCAAGAACATTGATTTCTTTCGATTTTTCCGGTACTGTTCTCTATCCAA
>NW_027112001.1:0-1682 GCF_000696795.3 Halyomorpha halys
TTTCTCCATTTATGATGAGTTTTTCCATTTAACACGCTTAACATGTTAAACTAAAGATCATGAATACCCCTATTATTTATTCTAAAAGGCAACAGCACCATTTTTAAGCCTAAAAGAAAAATTAGAGGGAAATATTTACAGAATATTGGTTGATGAACCTAATTTGTAATTGAATATATTAGAAGTGATAGTTATTTCAATGATGGTAGTTACAAACAATAAACCATCAGTGACCATTCAGGGGACAATGAAACAAAGGAGTTGTTCTTACAGTTAGAGGTCAGAACACTATTCAATAACAGATTAATATTATAAATTAAAGGAAGTGAACCTTTTCAAATTTGTACAAGCTTCCGATGGCGAGCGTCCAATATGTGGCTCTGCCTTAACATGACTTTGAATAGGGCTGCTCACAATCCTATACTTAAAACATTTAACATGGTAAAACATTTTACATTTAACACAATATCATGAATACCCCTACTATCTACTATTTAGTAAAGATCTAAAACACTTTTTTCTATTGGGTTTAAGGTGTATTACAAGGGTACCCCTATTAACAATTCTTTGCAGTATGTTTTACTGTAAAACTTTTTAATTTAAAATTCAATTTTCTATTTTTTTTTAAATGTCTTATTTTTTTCTTTGTTGATGACATGAAATGTGTTGATTATTTCATACAATATCTATTAGTGCATGACTATGGTATTAATTTGTTTTTTTTTAACTTAAAGCATCAACCATGAATTCAAACCATTATTTTTTCCAATTTAATCTCTAGTAAATACTAATAGGCACACATGATTTTAGAAAGTTACTGAAGGGTAAAATACAGATGTATATTATATAAAAATATTTCCTGATATTCTGACATTAAAATTTAACTATCTTTTTAAAAGATATTTAGTGTATGATTAGTGACTTCCTCCGCTTACCCTCAAAAAAATAAAAAGAAACAAACACTCATTTTCTTATTTATTCTTCTTCTTATTTATATTGCTGTTTAGTAGAGCATTTGGTTTCAACTTATGTTCTTTAATCATTGCAAGATTTCTTTCTTTTCTAGGTAGTAGCTTGGGAAATTCTACAAAAGAAGAAGTTACTAATGAAACTGAGCCTAATGGTACGTTTTATTTTTCAATAAAATAATTACCTATATTTATTTCTTGAAATCATTACTTGATATTTAAAAATTCATCAAAATATAGCAATATATACCATAAATTATGTATTTATGTACATGTGTGTGTGTGGAACAATGCGTGACACTCTGTTGCCAAATGTAACTGATATAAAATGTTTTCCTGATGAGAATTTTTCCTTTTATTGTTTCTTAAATTTTTTTAAAATATTATCACAACAGAAAAACTATGAAGGTTGGAAAATATTTTCCTTTACATGCTCAATAATTTTTTTTTTGTGAAACTGAAATTATAGTATAAAGCTGAAACCATAAATTATTGATACTCAATTATTTGTTAATTTATTTAATAATTATTGAATTTTGTTGCAGTCCCAACAGTTGATATCGAAGAAGAAGACGGAGAAAGACTGGAGGTTAATAATGGTGAGTTTAAACAAAAATTGCAATTTTGAGAATGAAGCTGCCATGCTGACTGTTTCAGCTATGTTTTTTTTGTCCACTCATTGTTCTTGACATAACATATTTTATTTTTAAGAAA
>NW_027112002.1:0-4390 GCF_000696795.3 Halyomorpha halys
CTTTAATAAACTAATTACATTTCATTACTTTATTAAACTAATTAGCTGATTAGTATCCGTTTTATAACAGCAAGAAATACGTTGCCGCATATATACATCAATCAGAGAGCTTAATCAAAAACTTGAAATCGGTGAGCTTAAATGTAGGTTTTGTAGTATGATAAAAAACTCAAGCAAAAGTAATTGTAACTTTTTGCGGAAATCGCCAAAATTTAAAAATGTGTTATCGAAAAAAATTGTATTACTTTAATGGTCTAAAATTTTTCCTAAAATGATTTTCCAGATCTCAAAACGCATTTGAAAATTTGACTCTTGCTTTGACTGCAAGTGGATTGGAAGTTTTACTTAGTCAGGAAGCTTAAGGTTAAACGATTTAATCACTGAAGTAGATTATTTTCATTTTGATTCATCAATGGATGAAAGCTCAAATTAATCTAAAGCACATATTTACTAACTCGAGATGTTTATACAAATATATTATTATTATTAATTTATTTATTTTATTTAAGACAATTAATACAATCTGCCAAAATTGAAGAGCATTAAATATTAGAGTTCAAATGAGTCATTGATACAATATATTCAGAAGTAGAGAAAAAAATAGAAAAAAATGTAAATAACAAAACTACTCACTGAATTAAAAGAAATAAAAATTGTATTAAAAAACAAATGATAAACAAATATATAAATAAAAAATAATACTATATTGATTTGTATAAATAAAAATATACGAATGTATATCAAAAGTATACAAAAAATAAAACTAATCACATAGTATAAAAAATAAAATAAAATAAACTAGGTACAAGACAAAGGATATTAAATTAAAGTAATAATAAAATAAAAATGCATTAATATTTATGTAATAAACAATAATTACATTTTTCAGGGGAACTCCAAGCCAAGCCTTGCCACCCCTTTGTGGAAGACACCTTTATTTTTTTCAGAGCACAACTTTTTTTAAAACAATTTATTTATACTATTTTTCTTTTAATTATTACATTAAGATAGTCCATTCAGGATTTAAAAAAAAAATAAACTATCACACCTGATCTACTTATAAATAAGGCATTTTACTTCCTCCCGTTACTTTTGAATTATATTTTTTTCCTCATCTTTCTTTGGACCAAATATTCTATGCAAAATTTTATTTTTGAAAACCTTGGGCCGTTGTTCGTGCCTTAGAAAAAGCGTGCAACAGGAATTTGTTAATCGGCCAACTTTTAAGTCAGATTTCAATGGTTCGTGCACACACAAGGCAGATAAAATTGATTTCTCCGCAATAGGTAAAAATATTAAGTACTTTTTAGGGCAATAGCTTCCTTACACTAGGGTTTGTCTGTAATAAATATGTTGTTCCACTCAAAACATAATAATTATTTCAAAAATGTTAAGGCGAATATTATTCAATAGTACCATTATAGATTTTATTATTAAGAATAATAAAGAAAAGGAAGAGGAACCGGGAATGAGTCTAAGTACATCGAATTAACAGTGTTGATAGGAGAATTTTTCAAAATCATCCTAAATTTTTTATAGAATGATCACCAGTTTCAATAAACTTGTCGCTTTAATTGGACTATGGCAAAAAAATATATATCATTATATATATTTATATAAAGATATGTATTATAGCTACTGAGGAGTTATTGAGCTTTCAGCTTAGTAAGACAACTTACATTTTTAAAATTTTGAATATTATATTGACTCATACCCATGATGTCGATCATTCCCATGAGATTAGTATTTTAAGACTTGAGGTTCTTTTAGTTGCCTCTAATTTATTAATTAATAAAATTAATTGCCTCTATTATGTATCAAGCTTCAATGTTTGTACATGTTATTTGATGTGAGTACATAATATTGAATAGCCAAAATATGTACACTTGAAATAAATTTTGAAAACAAATTAACAACCGCACACCACACGGAAATATCACGTTATGCTCATTATACCCAGAATATAATGTTCCTTAATTTGTTCCATTATAACGTTTTTGCTGGGACGCATTGTTTAAGATCCACCTATAGACGAAAAACCTAATATTTCATAATTTGTTACATTATTAATTAGCAGCTAAGTAACAACTTTATAACTGCCAGAGATGTATTTCCCTCTAAAGTTTGGACTCATATCTGTACATAGCACTATTAGTAAATCTAGGTTTTTGGCAAACAAATTTTTCATTGTTTGGTTAACAATGGCTTTCAGTCTCAGTACTTTATAATGGTATTGATGAGTAAAACTTAAATAGTAAGTTTTATAACTTAACTAATATCATTGACCCAAACAATGCTGAACACTTGGAGTCATGACCGTTGGTAGTTAATTAAGCTGTATCCCCAGCTTAATTAACTACCAACGGTACATATACATAGCGGATAAGCTAAGCTGATAAGGGGATACATATCCTTATCACATTTGGGGGGGGGAGCAGATTTAATTCTATGTGGAGTAAATTTTACTCAACAATACCATTTTAGGTTCAATTAAATGCTTATCAGAATACATGAATGTCATCTTAACTGATCTCTGCACTAATTATATATGATTTAAACATTTGATTCTAAGTGAAGATTTATATTCTTATTTTTACAAAAAATTGTATGTTGTAATTAAAAGTACTACAATATGTTGTACTTTTTAATAGAGAGTGTTATACATTTAATAAAGCAATATTAACAACTAAAAAATAGATACAAACTGTATAATTACAGTTTTAAAGCAGAAATATGTACATTTGGCAATAACATTACAAAATCTTTCTCCTGATGATATTTCAGCATCAGAGTCATGGATGAATAATTTGAATTTTAACTTTGGAATACAATTTTAATAGGTGTCAACTGTATAAATTTAACAAATCTATTGAAGAGTTAAATCATAACAGTCTTAAATAGAACGGAAAATCCTATAATGGTTATAGGGGGGAGGGAAGGGTTTAACTACAGGGTATCACCCTTTTATAAAAATGGGGGGAAAGCTGAGTTACATTTCATGGGCCAAACCAGAAATAAAAATCAACGCCCCAGGCTGGATTCGAACTAGCGCCTCTGCAGACTCGAGGTAGCTAAGCTGATGCCTCAATACACTTGACTACACTAATCTCAGAAAACTATATACCAAACAGAGAAACCTTTAAAAAATGTTAGTAGATGGCTAAATAAGCCGAAGCAGTCAAAGGTAGAACACCCCATCTACCATAAGTATTATTTTAAAAGTCCTTAATTTATGAAAGTGGAAGAAGGTGCAATGGGAAATGTTAGTGAAATATATTTATATGAAATGTACTTTTTTTAGAAATCTTGAAAAATAGACAACTTAGGTTAAAAGTATTTATTTAGCTAGCAGCTTTGAGGAAATAAACCCACTCCGATGAAAGGCTTGGAGCCAAACATAAAACAGTAAGCTTGCCAGCCTGAGGTATACCTTCTACTAGTCCACTTTCTTCAGTCTCAGAAACTTGCTTCAATGAAATAAAAACTAATCCAGACTAAAAAAAAAAAAAAATTATAACTTAAGATAGAAAAGAAATATTATTAGGAAAAATACCATTTACTATTACTAATTTAAAATTTAGTATCATAGTTTCGTTAGTAAAGAATATCTATAAGTAAAAAGTGAAGAAAAATAATAGTTAAATAATGCATATATATATATATATATATATATTCTTCAATTTGCACAGGAAACATGTAAATCAAATTTCATTACAATGCCTTACTCGGTTCTTATGTATCAGAATTACAGGGTGTACGTGTTTTTGCGAAAAAGTAGCGTCGAGTTGCTGATAGGTAACGTCCGAAACGGTTACGAGTGCAAAAGGTTAAATAAGGCAACTAATTAGGTTTTATTGTTCACTTCACAGCTTATAAAAACTGTGCATCATACCGAAAAGATAAGGAAAGTATAGTAGTGAAAATTAAAAAATATAGAATTAGTTCTTTAACTCATTAATTCCGTTGTCGTATGGCCGTAAAGAGTCCACTGTAGTTCCTTAAGCTCCAACAGCTGGTCTGAAGTGCTATAAAGTCCATGAGCAACCAGAACAGATGGTTTATAACCATACCACTGACGCAATTATTTTGTGATGGCACTTATCCTATGCAGAATTTAGTGCTCTTTATGTCGCTTTAATATAACTTTTGCGTTGGAATTATAACATAGGCTTATTTATAACATAGGCTTAGGACAAAAAAAAAAGACCTAAAATTTTGTATTTCATTACTTTATTAAACTAATTACATTTCATTACTTTATTAAACTAATTACATTTCATTACTTTAATAAACTAATTACATTTCATTACTTTATTAAACTAATTACATTTCATTACTTTATTAAACTAATTACATTTCATTACTTTAATAAACTAATTACATTTCATTA
>NW_027112003.1:0-9885 GCF_000696795.3 Halyomorpha halys
CGCCATGTGTGACGTCATCAAAATGCTGGCTTCTGATTGGCTCCTCAAATCGACGCCCCAGCTCCCCCATATTCCCTCTACTAATATATGTATTAATTTCTAGCATCATCGATGTTAAAAATAAGACATAATCCTGGGTCTCAAAAATATAAACACATTGTAAGTTTTTTCATACAAAAGTAATTTCCTAGACAGATTAAATAAAAACTAAGCCCTAATTCGTCCTTTCAACGGAACATGGTAACAAATTTTCACATTTGGAACTAATTGCAAGCACATTTAAAGCATTTCAAGGTACTAGTATATCAAATAATATGAAATCTCGATTATTCTCGAAACTTATATTCTCTTTTCACTGATATATTTGCAAGTGCCATTGTAGTTTTTGAATTATAATATTTTATAGACTGCAATGCTCTTACAATTTCATATAAAAAACATAAAGTTTTAATTTGGTTTTTTATGGATTTGAAATTAGGTAATCGCTGAGGTATAGATTTTTTAATATTTTGTAATAGCCTCTAGTATACCGGCGAGGTTTCCTCTTCTGTTTACTTGTACAGGTATGTCGAAACGTGTCCGGCCTCAGAATACCTGTCTTCATTTTATGCAACAGAAGGTTTTATTAGAACTACTGATATAATTATCAGTGGGGATCGAATTAAAACTGATATGAGTTTCGATAAGAGTTTCGATTTACGATAATCGATGAAGTAAAATTATGCAATTTTTAAAATTTGTTTTAACAAACTCAACGTATTGTAACATAGTGCTAAAGAATAAATATGATTTTTTGATGTTGATAAAATATTCAAAACTAGAAGAAAAAGAAATTGGTAAACTACTGGGGTTGTTGCTCAGCTCATACTGAGATAATTATCAGTGGGGATCGAATTAAAACTGATAAGAGTTTCGATTTACGGTTATCGATGAAGGAAAATTATGCAATTTTTAAAATTTGTTTTAACAATCTCAACGTATTGTAACATAGTGCTAAAGAATAAATATTATTTTTTGATGTTGATAAAATATTCAAAACTGGAAGAAAAAGAAATTGGTAAACTACTGGGGTTGTTGCTCAGTTCATTTTGCTTTTAGTTGTTCAGTCCTTTGCAATTGGACTTGCATCATAACGGCTGAAAACGACCCTACCACAAATCTGACTTTAACACTTTCAAAGGTAGGGAGACAAAAATAATAGTATTGCTCACAACATGCAAAAATAGATTTAAGGAATAAGTATTAAATACAATCACTATAATATTATAAGTGTAACAAACCTCTACACATACCCTTAAGCATTAACTGATGTTAATTAAAAAAAAATAAGCTTGAAAAAGTTATAATGGATTTTGTTTTTTTTTCTCTCAGCCTTATTGCGTTATTATTGTAATTATTTTATTTCATAAATTTTGCTTTAAACAAATCCAACCAAGATAACCACAGGTACTCTGTTCGTGTCATTAATCAAATAAATTAATAGTTGTATAAAATGCTTTCATTAAATTCCAATTGGTGGAAGTGAAAATCAAAATTTAAATAATATGTATTCTGATTGTTTTTCTCTTGTATTCTTCAATTATAATAATATATTCAGTTAATTTCTCTTTGCAATATATACTATACCCGAATCAATCTTATTTTAATTCGAATTAACAGTCTCATCTATCATATATTAATGAAGGTATTCTATACAACTATTAATTCATTTGGCTACATACACAAAGTAATCGCTGTTTTAAAGAAACTTATATATATCGAAGAAGAAATAAAAGTGGATTGCTCTATTTAATTAAATGAAATAAAAACTATAAAATGTTACTCTTATCGTTTTTCCCTATCTACGTAACCTTCAGTTCGTTAAATATTACTTAATTTTAACGTTTGCTATTTATTTACTATTTTATTTTATATTCAATTAAATAACAAGTATAATACAATCTTTATCTCTACAGTCATTGGCACTGACATAACCTCTCAGAACAAGCCGAACAAAAATAAATTGACCAGAGGTCAAGGAAAGCTTAAAATGTAATTATTTTTCTCAACTTTTTTTAAAATTTTTAATTTTCTTTATTTCAAAAATTTTATATTAAAAATATAGTTTTGAATATTATTCGAGAATATGAATTTGTTAAAACAACAAGTATATAAAATCAATTATATTTCCTTTGTTCTGGTCTAGTTGGTTATTTTTAATGTATTATAAACTTAAGATGTGACGTTTCCATGTACCACTAGAATTTACAAGAAGCACAGTGCATTATAATGCTGGAATTGAATAAAGGTTTTTTTGTATTAGTTTCACTGTTATTCTATGATTTGATTTAATTTTCTCTAATTCTTTTTAAATCAATTAAAATTAGGTTTAAATTTCCAGATCTTTTAATTTCTCCATTGTTTTTGTACGTACTATCAAGTTTTGTACAACTTAGAGAGAGAGATTCATAAAATAAATAAACCACCTAATACTTACATTGAATGGGTTTAAATATTTAATAAGAGTCAAACTTCCCTGATGAATATTCCGAATTTAAATATAAATATTATAACAAATCTATTTTAACATAAAATTATGAAGAATATGATCAGGGGTGCGGTCACTAGAAAATAAATGGTTTTAAACTATTTTTTTTTTATTGTGACCGCACCGCTATCTTCTTCATAATTTGAATTAATACGGTCAATTATTTATATATATAATATTTTAACGTAGTTTTTGGTCAAATTTGATATATTTATTTTGTCATAATATTGTAACTATATATACATGCGAAACGTAATGTATTGTATTTAATCTCAAAATTAATTGTATAGAGAGCCTTGTGTGATAGTGTGTGTGGCGATGAATTTCTGTTATCAGTGGTTTCAAGAGCTCATAAATTGCTTATTTGTTTGGAATTTGCAATACAAATATTATTTATTAACTTCTCAAGGCTTAACTATTTTAATGAAAAAATTCAAATGGAAATAAAAAAATATATATAGCTTTGCTAGTGAATTGTAGATCTGTACCCTACAGAAAAGCTAGTTGTAGTATTGGAGGAAAACCTTGCAGCAAACTCGCCCTTGGTGGGAATAAAGAGAAGTTTGCCCTTACCACTTCTAATTGTTGGCCTGGATAGCTGCACCAACTGTAAATTGAATATCCTGGTAGAAGTTACTCTTTAACTCATTTCTATCTAGGAAAGGGGTTCTGCTTACTTCTCAAGAGCTGGATTAGTTCCTCCAATTTTTCTTTTCATGACCACAAACACAATGACTTTGATGGCAACTATAATATAACTACAAGGTATTAAAAACATTTTAATGTGCGAGCTTAACAAAAAAAAAAAATTATTATCCATCTCAAAATTCTTTTTCATATGCTTGTAGATAGACATGTAGATAGAAAAAAATTCCGGCGGTCTGTCGTTTGGATATTTTTTCAAGAAAGGATGTAATGTACTTTTAATCCGTATCCATTTTCACAAGTATTTTTTGCAGGTTCGCATAGAATTCTTTACTTTTTATCATTTTCGAAATCAGTACAACGAAGTTTGTCAAATTATCGTTTGAAATATAAACTTATCTCCTGAACTGAAAAAAAAAAATCATTCGGTACAATAATTTTTCGTATATTGTTCGTGGTTATCTAACTCTTAAAGTATTAATTTACTCTAAATTGGAGATTGTGCATTATTATTATTTTCTTCTTTAATATTTTATGTATGTGCAAAACATACTTACGTATAAACATTATATATGTCCATGAATAAGACCCCAGGCCCCAAAACTATTTTATTTATTATTGGTTTTTTGCCCTATTTCTTATTTTCGTCTGTTTTAAAGAATAAATTCAAGAAATAGAGATGAAATATATTATATACACGAGAGCTCACTGGCTAGTGTACTTAATTGAACAGTTAATATTCATAATTTGAACATAGAACTTGATCTATGACGATATACAGAGTTACCATTCATCTGGGATTTGCCCGGACAGTGGGAGACTGAGGGACTGCATTGTGGCCGATATCTGTGGCAGTAAAATTGTCTGGGAATCCCGACTGAGAAGTGATAAGGGAATTCTGTCCGGAATTTACCAACTCCTGTCGACAATCTGCTATTGTACCTTTAAATTTAGATAAATTAACAATTAAAATAAACTAATAATTCGTTAAACGAAATTCAAAAGCCTAATACTTACACCTAGAACCCTTTCCCATTGGTTGTAGAGGGTTTTAATGCTCATAAGAAGTATTAAAAACAAAAGCATAATATTATACTACATTGACCAATAAGTATAAATAACAAAGTAACCGTTAAAAAGATCCACTTAAGTTAAAAAGATATTGCCAGAGAAATTCTCTTCTGTACAGGAGTCACCTAAAGTTGTTGAAAAATATATTCGTACCATCAAAGTGGGTTACTTCGTTTCAATGACATACCTTTTATATAACTGAGTGTGGCCCATCGGTAGTAGTGAAAGGGCAGAGAAAAGAGAAAAAGTCAAAAACAGGATTATGTATAGTTTTCAAATAGCATGAACGAAGTTCAGAAGAAAAAAAATCATATGCTATCTGGTATTTTTCTGCATACAATTGTCTACTAAACAACATGTCTGATTATTTCTTCTTGAAATTTTAGGATAAGTGTGATCTGTCACACTTCAAATTTTTATTTTAATTATTTATTTAATGTAATTTACTACTGTAAATAAGTATACACTTGAAATCTTCGGAAGGAACTACCCATTGGTGGTACTTCAAACATTAATTTAAATTAGAAGGTCCTGTGGCCATCTTATTTTCAGACGCCTTGGAGGATTATCAGGGATTGTTAAGGATGAAAGATTAAGAATTAATAGATGGTTAAGGAGTTTGGAATAAAAAGACACATATCTGTTTTGGGTCAAATCTGCAACGAATGGGATTTTAAGGTCTTTGTGAATGAGTTTATTTGTAACGTAATAAGGAGCATCAAGGATTTTACGTAGGATTTTGGATTGTAACGATTGGATGCGGGAAGAATTTGATAGTTTGGTGGAGCCCCAGAGCTCAATTCCATATGTCCAAATTGGTCTTATTCAACACTCAAATTAGTGTATACTAATTTTTTTGTAGTGAATGGGAAGTTTAGAGCGTTTGTCAAGTAAGTATTGTAGCAATCGGAATCTACGACCAGTTTCTTGTCGTTTCAGTCTTGTGTGAGGATTCCAAGTAAGTCTCTTGTCAAGATGGAGTCCTAAGTATCGAATCTGTTCAACAGGGGTAAGTGGACTTTAAATTTAAAAAAAATCACTTTTACATAGATGTGTTTCATTTTGGTCTAGGTTTATATTGAATTAATTTTTTTTTTGATATATTCTTAATTATTTTACTAAGGTATTATTTAAAGGAATGATTTAAACAAAGTTAGGAGAAAGAAACAAATATATTCTTCTGTATTACATCAAATATGAATTCCTGAGTTTTAAAAAGATTTTTTTGAAAACTGTTCATATTCTTCCAATATAACCTGACCAAATCTGAACTCCACTTATTGATTTAAAAAACACACACACACTCTGATAATCATAAAGCTAGGTCCTTTTTTTTTTTTTTTTTTAATTTTACATAAGGAAGTTGAGGTCTACATTTCTTACTTCTTTGAGTGGTTGGAATAGAGCGGAATAAAAGCCAAAATATAGAAAAGATTTTTTTTTACGTAGTAAAAGTTTTTTCCCTCCAAAAATCTTTATTCTACAACAGTTTAATTGGGTGTGGACTAAGCTATGAAGTCGATTGGTCCTCTTTATATATAAATCAATAAAAATAAATTTAGTTTGATATAAAATTTGATGATAAAATAAATTTATCTTTATTTATCTTTTTTCACAATTACATTTCCTTTATTTTTCATTTACATTTTTAAATTTACACTCTGTAAAATAGAAACAAAATTAATATAAATATCAAGATATAATATTAAGACATAATTAAAATAAGCCCTTCAATTCATGGTTTCAAACACTGCTCCAAGGAACCTAAAGAAGTAATTTTCGCTAGGTTTCAAACTCCTGTTCCAATTTTTTCCCAAAACTAGCTTGGCATATTATTTATGTTTAAATGTAATTTATTTATTCAGAAATATTAATACATGCTGCCACAACTTATAGTTTAAGTGTTCATTCATACTATGTACAGAATTATTTATATCTTTTGTATTTTACCAACTTACTTATGCATTTTATCACCTCGTCCACTATTCTCACCAATAAGCATGAGTTATTTAATGAACACCATTAATTAAATTATTTACTGAGTAACTAATAATTGAACTTTTCCAAAATTTGTTTTTAATATTCACATAGGTAATGCTTACGTCTTATGAGGGAGAAGTAGAAAAAAATGACTATTCATCAGTTTACTTGTTATATAATTAGTTATCCTGGCGACTCGTAAGTAGGAATAATTATGAGATAATGAATAACAAGTAATTATTATTATATTTCACTTTTTATAATATTGTAAATCCATAGTCACTTCACTATTGATAACTTTATTAATAAATATTATGGAAATAACCATCTAAATTTAGATGGCGGTAATTTAATTTAAATAACCACAACGTTATAGCCGTATCGTTGCAATAATTAGAATGAAAAGGACTTCAGAAATCTTGAGCAGTTGCTAGGAATACGTTTAGCATAAGCTGGCGAACCAATTTGTTGCTGATCTCAACTCTATCTCCTCGGAAAGTAGAATTCAGCGATGTTTGAAATTTTTCTGTAATGGATTCCTTCAAGCTAGTATTTATGAAATTCTTGTACACGAGGGCGATATCTCCGTAGTTTTCGTGAATACTTCGATTTTCTATTGAGAATCCGACAACAGCTACTTTCTTAGTGGCAGCTGCTTTCAATTGTACCACATCCAGTACTAGCGTGTAGGTGGCCTGATTTATAATAAGTACTCTCGTTCTGAAAGTAAAAGATTATTGGATTAAATGCACTTTTTAATGGAAATATAAACTAGTTTAATTTTAAGGAGCTATTGACATCATAATTAAACAAAAATGCAACAACAAAACTGTTACTTTTTAAATCTAACTTTTCAATAACTCTTATAATTTGATTCACAATCTGACTTAGTATACATCAAAAAGAGAGTTATTTTGTTATGTTTTAGAAGTATTACAAAGAAGTCCCGAAGACTGGATATTTAAATTAGGAGGGAAACTTTAGGAATGTCTACTCAGGGACCCTAGTAGAGAAAAAAAGTCTAGAAGTGAAAGGACATTGAGTATGTCCAATGCAAAAGAATAAATAATGTGTATATATATATATATATATATAAGGAACCTTATCAAATTTTTAATTGGAGCCTTCAGTTGTAATCGAAAAACAATGTAGACCATCTTTTAATTCTCAGCACGAGGAATTAAAAAAAATATTTTTACAATAACATTATCATTAAATATTACACAAAAAAATATAATAAATTTGTTTCATATACTTACGGGCTTATGATGAAAGCTCTGTCATTATTTACTTTAATGGCAAGACGTTTGGTGTTGGAATTATTACTCGGTAATGAAACGCATGAATTAGGAGGTAGTGTCAGTTCTGACACAACTCTATACTGTATATGTAACAAATAAGTTTGATTTATATCATATACATTGTAATGTTAATATAATTTCTCATATTTTTTATTTTCAATGAATATATAAAATATCAATTAATGTAACTTATACTATATTAAAGTTTTTAATTAGGTTACATATATTTTAATACTTCAATAAGATTTTATGTAGATAAATATAAATAGCTAAAAACCTTTGGTTACCTTAGCATGCCCACTTATGAATCCAGGGTAGTTTGTATGTGGGAAGCTTACATCGATCTCAAGTGGAAGCAGGTTTTGTAGAATGTTGAACTGAGTGACCAATTGCAGACAAAGGTCGCTTATTGTGTCTCCTGTAACTGTACTGACTATCAGGAGTAGTGGGAGAAAGATCTTGGCCATCATCTTGGTTTGAGCGTGTATCTCACAACTGCCCTATCTTATATATCAAAGATCTATCAAGTAGACATAGATAAAGTCTATTGATGTAAACGATATCTATAATCAGTTTCTAATTCTAAGAATACAAAAGACACGTAATAAATTACATGTATAAGAAGAATTTGAGCTCAAGGGGTAATAAAAGGCTCAATGCGCTGGTCCATGAATTTAGAATACTCATTTAAAATCCAATAAAATAAAAATAAAACTTTTTACGCATAATTGTTAACATTGTTCAAATAGTTTTTCCTTGTACTACCGTCTTCCTCTTTTAATTATTCTCAGTGGTGAGGAACATGGTTCTAGGCCTCATCCATTCGATGTTCATGGGCGAAAGCTGTCATTGAAGTCTGGCAACTGAAACTGTCGTTTGGATTCATTCGAGCAGGGTTCATTGCCTTAATGAACCTACAGCTTTATTTCCGGGATATCACAATGACAGTTTATTCACGCCAGCTCAATTTCACGACTCCTGTAACTCTCAGACAATTATTTAATTCCCCAGAGCATTGTCAGAAATCTAGTTAGTCATTTTTGAGAGTCTGTTTATAAAAGATTATGTAAACAAAATGAAAATGATATTTAATTTTATGATTTTAGAAATATAATTGAGAAAGATAGTCCAAGTCAATAAAGGTATCAGGATAGTAACAAAAAACTATTTATTGAACCTACGTTTCGCCCCACTTTGCAGGGCTAAATAAGAAAACAAGATACAAACATTTTAGAATTAACCGAACATTAAAAATAAAAACATTTCAAAACAATTTTTAAGTTTATAAAGTATATAAAAAAACTAAAGATAATAACATATTGATAATAACAATATTAAGAAATATACATGTTGGTAGACTGGAGATAAGTTGTTAATAAATATAACCAGGTGAAATATAACTTCACAATATAAATTTAGTCACATAAATAATAGGAAACTACTCATTACTTAACATTAGAGAGGTAGATGCATAAGGTACAATAAAGGTTAATAATTAAACGTAAACATTAAACTCATATTAAATGTGGTTCAGAGTGATTTCCTTAAGCATTAAGACAGGCACGGCATTTTTCTTCAACAGCAGCAGTGACAGAACGGCACTGGATATATGTGATTATTTATTTATTTATCACCCTACCCTGCCTATTAGGCAATACGGGTGTTCGCAGCAGTTGGTACAACTCATTGCTGCATATGACAAACTGGATATATGTTATTCAATTATCCCTCTTCTAAGGAATTAAGATCATTAACCACCCTTACATAAACTTTTTGTTTAGTGTCACCCCCCCCCCCAAAAAAAAGAAATTGAATCGTGGAGCTAAAGATAGACTTGTTTGTTAATATTCTATTCGGAAATCGCCTGGCATATCCACGACGGGCAGCATTATCATTACCATTGCCAAAGCCATACACAAACACCATCTCGGCTTATTCACCATTTGAATAAATTGAAGGTATAATGATGAGTACTCTGCGAAAGCCTCTTACAAACTGATAAATGTTATTGAGAGTTCCCAATGCTAATTACAAATAGTATTAATCCTTATGTTTCCAATAGTTTTTATACAGTTAGGAATAAAAGGCCATGTTAGTATTCTATTTAATCCATCTCCTAAACAAAGCGTTTGCGGACATATCTTCACATATAATATGAATCTTAATTATTTACTAAATAATTCAAAAACTATCCAAATTATAGTCTCAAAACATTTATTTCATTTACACGTCCAACGTTTCGGCCAATTCGGCCATCTTCAGGGACAATCTACTACAAAAAGTTTCCATTATATAATGACCCTACAATCAATTCAAATATTTAACATTATTATTTATAATTTACCTTACCTTAATTTACTA
>NW_027112003.1:11488-41264 GCF_000696795.3 Halyomorpha halys
TTGAATTGATTGTAGGGTCATACATATAATGGAAACTTTTCGTAGTAAATTGTCCGTGAAGATGGCCGAATTGGCCGAAACGTTGGACGTGTAAATGAAATAAATGTTTTGGGACTATAATTTGGATAGTTTTTGAATTATTTAGTAAAAAATTGCCAGTCTCAAGAAAGAATTTTAAGATTATAAATGAATCTTAATGTTTTTACATTTAACTAATCAAGTAGTTAGAACAAATAAATACGTTTTATTTACTTCATATAACCTAAATAATTCATAAAAATGAAAATATTTAGGGGTGAACATCTCCAAAAAAAAAGCGATAGCAGACATAGAGAAAATATTTTCTTGTTTTGAGGTTCTTAGTACATATTTTCAGTTAGGACACTTAACCATGAAACAACCTGTATATAAATTCCATTGATGCGTAAATCCATTCTATTAATATCCCCATTGACTCATTCCTCCCTATTGATAATAACTGGACCACCATTGAACTTAATACCATCCTTAATTTCACTCCATTTCTTGAATTTTGATATATATCTAGATAAGTACCTCTCCTTCCATAGTTTCTGGACTCGAATTCCCATCATTCGAAGTCCCATTGGGGTATCCACTGACTTTTCTATCATCGTTATTAAGATGACCTCCTCAACTCCATAGTTCTTATATTTCCTAACGTTATTATTTTTTATCAAGCAAAGACGACCTCTTATTCGTTCTAACCCTGAAAACATTTCTGAAATCCTACCTTCATCTAACTTCTATCTCCCTCGTCTTTGGTTCACCGTTGAAAAAGATACCTTCTTATGATATACATATACTTATATGTTATGTAAGATAATATAACAGAATGGTATGTTTTATTTTGGCTGACTCCACGAATATTGTTCTTTAAAAAAACAATTCTATGTCAAAAATCGTATCCACGCATACCTAATTTATATGATTCTCAATAACAATCAATTAACAAATAGCACACTGAATTAATGTTACAAAGTTCAATGTTACAAAAACCCTCTAGCTTCAGTAGCTATTCCCAACCTACTTCAACCCTACTCCTAGTTTCGGATTTACACATCCGATTTTGTAAATTTATTTAATCACATTTTGGTGCCCCTCTCAATGTAAAATCAAGACATCTTGAATCACATGTAAAAAGATGACGTCACTTCAACAAAAGACACCTTTCTCATGCTGGCCAGTGTTCGTTGGAAGAACCACTGGTCAAATTTACACCATCACAACCTCCTAGAAATCCAGACCAAAACGTGAGAAGCCGTCTTCGCAGCATTAGGCGGCGATCGTCAGCCATCACCATGATCGTGGGAAACAACCATTCTCTCCTTTACATGCCCCTTCTGGGACTTAATTTTGTACTATTATAAGTTATATGATCATATTAAAATGATTCCAAAAACGGCTCACAATTTGCTTTGTAAAACTATAAACATGCAAAGGAGTCCCGGTCGTATGAAACGTATCTGGCCTCTCAGGTTGTGTTCGCCTAGATAGATCATTTTCTTACTTCCCTATCCTCCTTAAAATTATGAAGTTTTTTAACATTAGTGTAATAAATGTGTATTTGCATTAGTGTATTCTTATATTTTTTAAGTAAAGTTTAAGTAGGTGACTTGATTAGTTCTTAAAATAAAAGTATACTAAAAACCAGTATATCAATCTCCTAACCATACTTTCTTTATACTCAAATTTCTTTGTCACTGTTATCAGTGGACTGTCTTATTCTTCTTCATTTTTCCCTGCAACGATTAGATTTAGGATCAAAAGATAGATGTTTTGTTATTTATTACAAATAGGTTTTCAACGAGTATTGACAGTAAAATAAGCATTGTAATACTTTTTAAATGGGGTAATTTTTGTCAGTTGTGAATGAAGTACTGAATAAGCATAAATAGAAATCTTCATATCGAAACATATATTCATATCTAAACATATATTTTAGGTTATAATTTTACAGGTTCAAATATTCTGAAAAGGAATAATTCATTTGAATTCTTTAGTAGCAACTTGAAATACATTAATCATAAGATTTCGAACTAATCTACTATTGATCTCAACTATCTCACTACCCTGGAAGACAGTATTTAACTTTTGTTGCAGATGATTCTTGAGAATGGCCTTCAAGATATTATTGATTTGGTATTTTGAGGTCACGCTGACATCTGAACATCTTTGGCTATCAATCGAGAAGTCAGTGACAGTTATTCTCTTAAAATCACCAGTTTCTGGAGATTCCACCAGTTTCATCCAATTCCAATGTGTAGCTTGGTCCATATATAGTATATATTTTTAAACAGAAAGAAAAATATATAATAGTAAGTTTTAAAGGATATATTAAATAGTTTTTATTAGTTTTTTACAGCCATAATTTATAAGCAAAAAATCAACAAGTATGAATTCCAAAATGTAAAAACTTTCAAAAGGTTCAGTTTGGAATACTGATGAATATGTTCACTTCTACTTTCATATTTTATTATCTCCACTATTTATATATAGTTAAGGTTTTAAAGAAATTATTGTGAAAAATCTTTAGAACTCTATTTAAAAATAAATAACAAATAAATACAACTAGCTTATTACTGCACTTAGACAGAATTTGACAGTGATCATCTAATTTTATCGGTATAATATATCATCCAATCGCCTACAATAAACTTTTCTCTTGATGTCACTTATTTAATAAACAAATTAGTTTCATTCAGGTAACTTGAAAAACCTGTTGCCAAGGGTTGTAGGTGACAACGAAAGGAAGATCCTTAAATTGTGGGTAATTAGATTTGAATATAACAAGTATATTCTTTTAAGTGTGTTGTTACTATTCTTAATTATTTAATTTTTAATGTTTCAGTTCCGAAACGAAAATAAAAAATGAAAGTTTAACTTTCTCAACAATAAAAATAATCACAATTATTCAATTCAACAAATAAGAAAATTTGGATCATATAGTGTATATGAAGATCTAGGACTTCAGCAGAGATTTTTTTATTCACCATGATTTACACAGTTATGTTTACTATGCTAACGACTGAATAGCTCTTGATAGGAATAGAAATTCGGAATAGAAGTAGATAGGTGTGATGCTGAAAGTTTTAATGAAATGAAAAATTTAGAATGCGTTGGTATTAGTCGTATTTGAGATTATTCTGTTTCATAATTTTAATCGAATAATATAGACGATATTAATTAGAGACGACGGTTGGTGGGTGTGGTCAGCAAAAAAAAAAAACATACGTAAACAAAAAAGTATTTATTCATGCCTACGTTTCGACTCTCGAGGGTTTTAGCCAGGATGAAAAACCAAAACAGGTCGAAACGTCTGCATTAATAAATATTTTTTTGTTTATTTATATTTATATTGCTTATTTTATTTTTGCTGACCGCACCCCCCGACAATCGTCTTCAATTATTAATCTACGGTCAACAATTTACACCTCAATATAGATTATTGCTTCCTTTAGAATTTCTAATTTAAAGAAAAGGGTTTTCAAATGTTCATTTGAATCAAGAGACCCTCTTGCTATAGAATATGGATATATTGTTGGTTAGTATTTGATAAAATTGTCAATAACATCGGCTTAGTGATCGGCCATCATCCTGGTAGGTAACAACAGCTACTATTGGATTGTCAGAGGCTTTATAAACCAAAAGATATCTGTGGAGTGGCCCAATCTAACGTGTACTAATTTAAAAGTAATCGTGTGATAGATTGTAATCTCAGAAAACAGCCGATAAGGTTAGCCGAATTAATTTTTCATGATATCGTGTAATGGTTGAAAAATATTAATAAATAAATAACTGTTAGCCTTATGCTATAAAGGTTTAGATAAGAAATTAGAAAACAAAATACTTTACTTTTTATAAGATTAATTCAAAAAGTCATGCTGGAAATTTTTTTCAATAAATTTAATATTGCTAAAACGTAAGATTTCAAGTTACACTGCACACATTTTTTAAACTATTGGACTATTACAGTAAGAATACAAAATGGTAAATGTAGCCTTTTATTTTACTAGGTAGCATGGTGGCACCGTGGTAAGACACGATGCTTCTAACTCCAAGGACCGGGTTCGAATCCAGCTGGGCAAAAAATTATTTTCTGTTACACTGTAACAGCTGCGAGTCAACCGTGTGGGTTCTTAAGCCCTTGTGAGGTCCACCCAGCCTCATAAATTGGGTATCGTTAATTGGGTAAGAATTTGGTTCTAGTCATTTCTTTTCTAAATCCTATCGCCCTATCTCGCCCTATTACCGATCATGGGTAAAATCCTTGAAAAACTCATTTTGAAACGCCTATACCCCATCCTGGATACCAACCGTATAATCCCTGATCACCAGTTTGGATTTCGAACATCCCATTTTACTATCCAGCAATGTCATCGTGTAGTGGACCTAGGATCGTCTTCTTTGGAGCGCGGAATGTACTGCGCGAGAGTCTTTTCGATGTAGAACAGGCTTTTGATCGAGTCTGGCAACCGGGACTGCTTTACAAACTCTGTAAATTCCTACCTCCTACATACTTTCTCATCATTCGTTCCTTTCTCATTGATAGATTTTTCCAAGTAAACCACAATGGTTCCTATTCATCCCTCTATTCTCAGTCCGCTGGTGTTCCTCAAGGTAGTATCCTTGGTCCCATCCTCTACACCGTCTATACAGCTGACATTCCAACCAATCCTAACACTGTCCTAACCACGTATGCCGATGACACATGTGTGCTCGCTGTTAATGATAACCCATTAATTGTATCCCAAAATCTCCAATCCCATATCACAGCTCTAGAAGATTGGTGTCGTAATTTGAGGATTAAGATAAATTCCAACAAATCCTATCAAATCACCTTTACCCTTCGTCGTAAACCTACTGACTGCCCTACAGTTTCATTTAATGATGTTACTCTTACCCCTGTAGAACAGATCCGCTACCTTGGACTACATTTGGACAAGCGATTAACCTGGAATTCTCACACCAGACTGAAAAGGCAGGAAACTGCAAGTCGATTTCGACTATTACAGCACTTACTAGACAAGCGGTCTAAACTTCCAACACATTACAAAAGACTGATCTGCATGACTGTAATAAGGCCAATCTGAACATATGGAGTTGAGCTTTGGGGCTCCACTAAACCTTCGAATTCTTCTCGTATTTAATCCTTATAATCCAAAATCCTTCGTAAAATCCTCAATTCTCCTTACTTTGTCACAAAGAAAATCATATCTAAAGACCTTAATGTTCCCTATGTAACCGATCTAGCCCGAACCAGACATCACTCCTTCCATTATAAACTCTCTAACCACTCAAACCCCTTAGTTTCTAATCTTGCTTCCTCTTCTATTCCTTACAATCCTCCGAGGCACCTGAAAAGAAGATGGCCACGAGACCAGCTAATGTAAAATGTCATTAGAGTGCTACAAATGGGTAGTTTCTCTACACGCCTGTAACACTCACAAATTTAACTTAGATCTGATTTACTAAATGTATTATAATGTACAGTTGTAAATAGAAATAAATAAATATTAAAAAAAAAAAATTACTAGTTCTTTTAAGTAGAATGTTGTTAAAGGTTGAACTCACTCAATGTGATCATGTTAATCGAACCTTAAAAAAGAATCGCATGCATTTATTCAATTTACAATCTTGAAGATTTCTAAAAGTTAGTGATAATATTTAGTCATCTAATCACAGAATTTCAGTCAAACGATCTTCATCTCATGAGAAAAAATATAATAATTTTTATTATATTTCTAGAGAACTTACAAATTTGTATGTTAATTGATTTGGAGTTTGAAAAGTGCGTTTTGAGACCCCCAACCTTTTTATTTATTATATTCATGTTTTCGCGCAACAAACTTTATCTCCCAACTCGTCATGTATTTTTTTTTAAGGTTTCACAAACCTACAAGTGAGCAGAGGATTGAGGAATTAATTTGATCATAGAGAAGTGCCTTTTTGGTGATCTCAACTATTTTGTCCCGTCATTACACTTTTTAAAAGATTAAAACATTAATTCCTTTCTACCTCTACTTTCAATTTCAATGTTTCATATTTTTCAATAACTCCTAGTAGAATTTATATTCCTTGAACTAAATATCTTATTCATTTGACGTATGGCCCGTATTCCTATGTCACAGGTGGCTGAGCAAGATATTGAGTACAACGTTGAAATTCGGAGTGACCGAACTTGTCTAGATTGGTTCTCAGCTAGAACAGGTGCTGGTGCTTGCCCATTTGCCCTAGCAGCCGTGAGCTCCTACAGTTTATAGTTCTTGCATGAGGCAACATGCACTTTGTCGCAACGTTTGCAATCAGGAGGGGCCTTCTTTTTTGGACAGTATTGATGTTTCCCACCACACAAGGGGCAAGCAACAACTCGACCGCAATAGATTATTTCATGATGTGACCGAACTCTAGGCAGTTGTGGCAAAGAACTGGTCCACCATCCTCCTTAAATTTTCGCACGCGAAAACATACTTATTCGATGGTCATCAGAGACTGTTTATTTTCAATTCGAACAGACGCTTCTGTTACGATTAATTTGCTCAGTAGTATAGACTTTATTGTGCCCTTAACTCCTCATTAAGTTTCTACCCATTGTAAATCCAAGCAAACGTAATTTAACGTCAGTGGCTATTGTATCAACTGGGTCGGCCGAGGTCGAATCCGTGCCAGACCGATTTCTTTGACCGTTTGGTGTCCCTCGGTGCAAAGGTATGAAATTTGACGTTATTGTGCCACCTTAAGAGGGTAACGGCAGCATCATGGTCAGCCTCGGTCTGTAGATAGTTTCTTTGGCAGAGTTGTTGGTGGTGAACCGTGTTACCCCAATTTTGATCATCATTACTCTCACTGAGATCTGTGAGAATGTAGGAGATATGATAAATGATACTTATTACTACCCATTGGTAGCACTCTAAATATTCTATTTGGTTCTCTTCCTTTGTTTCTTCTTCATGAAGTGCATAACCGATACAAGTTTCGCCTATTTCATTTTCTTCATCTCGCACCTTATTTTCAAGCGCTAATGATAGGTAACTTTGTCTTCTTCTTTTCATTTTATGATTTTCATCTTAAATGCATCATTTTTTAAAAATTTCATATGCAAAAAATGAATGCCATAACTACTTTAAGTGTTGTATAAGAACATAAAAATAATTGACAACATTAAAGAATTTTTGAGATCCTCGTGGATTACTTATTGATGTTGTTTTTCATTGTACCTTATAGGCGTAAAACCCGCTGGTCATCAAGCCTATGGCATGATAGAAGTAAAAAAGAAAATGATAAAAAAAAATAAATACAAAAAAATAATTTAAAAAAAGTAAATAAGAAAAATTTAAATCGAAGAGGAGTTAATAATATATAAAAAATCATTATATTTTTACATGAGATAAAGAACTTTTGACTGAAATTCTGTGGTTATATGTCTAAATATTATCACTAACTTTTAGAAATCTTCAAGATTGTAAATTGAATAAATGCATGCGATTCTTTTTAAAGGTTCGATTTACATGATCGCATTGAGTTCAACCTTTAACAACATCCTAATGAACTAGTAAAAAAAGTTTAAAAAAAGGACTACAGCCAAATTCTTACCCAATTAACGGTACCCAATTTAAAATGCTGGGTGGACCCCACGAGAACTTAAGAACCCACAGGATTGACTCGCAGCTATTACAGTGTAACAGAAAATAATTTGTTGCCCAGCTGGATTCGAATCCGGGTCCTTGGAGTTAGAAGCCTTACCATGGTGCCACCGTGCTCCCTAGTAATATAAAAGGCTACATTTACCATTTTGTATTCTTATTGTAATAGTCGTATAGGAGTTCTGTTTAAAAAAAAATGTACAGTGTAACTTGAAATCTTACGTTTTAACAATATTAAATTTATTGAAAAAAATATTCCAGTATGACATTTTGAATTAGTTTTATACAAAGGAAAGAACTTTGTTCTCTTATTTCTTATCTAAACATTGATAGCATAAGGCTAATAGTTATTTATTTATAAATATTTCGCAATCATTATTCACAAACAAATGAATTCAGCCAAAGTCATCAGAAGATGTCTGTGATTACTGTTTATTAAATGATTACTTTTCAATTAGTGCACGTTAGATTGGGCCACTCCAAAGATATCTTTTGGTTTATAAGGCCTCTGAAAGCTGTGGCAATGCTACAGTAGCTGATCAACGGATCTACCAGGATGATGACCAAGATCTTCCTCCCTCTGCTGCTTATCGTCAGTGCAGTGAGTGGGAACGAAATAAACGACATCTGCACACAGTTAGTCACTCAGTTCAACTTACTAGAGAAGCTATTGCCTCTTGATGTCGACATAATTTTCCCCCGCGGAACAACACAATACATAAGTGGACCTGCCAAGGTTATCAACATTATTTTGTTCTTTTATGATTTCTATATTTATTTAAGATAAGTCGAGTAGAATGCAGTTTTAAGAGTAAACTAGCATTATAGTAAAATGTATATGTATATTTTCTTATTCTTTGATTTATGATAAATTTGACACAAAAAGCTTCCTAATATGCAAACAATTTTTTTTTAAATCTAAACATTATAGCTTCCTTTTTGTAACGTGCTTGTAATTAATGATTACAGTACAGAATTGCATCAGAGCTGACACTACCTGATAACGGCTGCAGTTCGAAGTCCGCACCTGCAGAGACTGGATATACTAAGAAGCATGTTACTATTTTATTGAACAATGCTAAAACTTACATCATCAGTCCGTAAGTCATCTTATAATTATGGTTGTTGTATTTTTTTTTACTTATTTTAAAAATTATTAGTGTTACAATACTAACATAATTCTAATTGAAGGGCTAGAAAGTGATAAAGGAATTCAATTCAAGACTTTTGGAAATTATAATTGTAATATTGCCTTTGAGGTTACTTATTTTCCAGTTTTATGCTAATAAGCCACTAATATCCCACATTAAAGGTTATTTATATATATTAAATAAACTGATTTATTTTAACTATTACCAAATACCGAAAATGAGCGTGAGTTATAGTCGAATAACATGAATTATTTACCTGAGAACCTTTTGATGGTTTCGAAACAACATTAAGCCCATATTATTGCCACTTTCAAATGACCATTTTAAAACCCTCTTCATTCAATTAGAAATGCTAAAGGGAGCAATCAATATTATTCGATCAAAGTATGAAACATAGTAATCTTAAATACTATAGCGCGCCTTAAACCAGCGCATTCTAAATTTCATCAAAAATTCGCATCGACGGTTCCAAATTCTCTAACAAACATAACTGTGTAAACCATGTCGAGCACATATTTTTTCTCTGTACATATTGGAGTATATGAAACGAATTTTTTATTTTTTCAATTAAAAAATTGTTATTATTTTGTGTATATTTTTACTGTTGACAAAATTTAATTTTCATTTTTTTTTTCCTTTACATTCATAAAGTTAACGTTTCGGAAATCACCTTTTTCAGAACTAAACGACTAGAAATGAAAATAAAATAATTATCAATTATCCCACTAAAAACAATAAACTTGTTACATTCAAATCTAATTACTTAAAATTTAAGAATCTTTTTTTTTTTTTGTCACTAACAAATCTTGACAACAGGTTTTTCAAGTTATCAGAATGAAACTAATTTGTTTATTGAATGAGTGACATCAAGAGAAAAGTTAGGTAATTGCAGGAGATTAAGTAATATATTGTAGATTTTTTTTTTAAATTCAAATTTTTATTGATTTATAAATATCACAATCTGCCAAAACGTTATTAGGCAATAGGTAATAGTGGTAACTGATTCATACTAAAATAAAATAACATAAGAATAAAAATAACTAAATAAATGAAAAAAATACAAAAAGATGGATAAAGGAAATAAACATAATCAAACTATGTGAATGAAAAAATAAATAGATAGAATAATCACCAGTCGCATTTAACTTATATTGTACATAGTAAATTGGATTATCACTGTTAAATTCTGTCTAAGTGCAGTAATAACTTAGTTGTATTAGTTTGTTTATTTATTTTTAATTAGAGTTCTAAGGAATTTCCATTATACTTAATTAAAAACCATAACTATATAAAAATAATTAAGAAAATAAAATAGGAAAATAAAAGAAAAACATATTCATCCTAAATTGAACATTCTGAATGTATTTACTTTTGGAATTTATAGTAGGTGTCTGTTTGCTAATAAATAGTTGCAATAAAAAACAAACAAAAACTATTTAGTATATCCAATAAAACTGTAATATTATATTTTTTGCTTTTAGTTTTAAAATATATACTATATATGGAGCAAGCTACACATTGGAATTGGATGTGGAATCTTCAGTAACTGGTGATTGTAAGAGAATAACTGTCACTGACTTCTCGATAAACAACCAAAGAATTCTCGAAGACGGTTCCGATGTCACCACAAACTCAAAATACTATATCAATGGTAACTTGAAGACAACTCTCACGAATCATCTGCAACAGAAGTTAAATACTGTTTTCCAGGGTAGTGAGATGGTTGAGATCAATAGGAGCTTGGTTCGAAATCTTATGATTAATGTGTTTCAAGCTGCTGCTCAAGAATTCTGAAGAATAATTCCTTTTCAAAATATTTGAACCTGTAAAATGATATTCTGTAATTGCATAATATATGTTTCGATACGAAGATTTCTATTTATGCTTATTTAGTACCTCATTCACAACTGACAAAAAATTACGCCATTTAAAAACTATTATTGTGCTATTTGTAACATGAATCACTAATGTTGACTTCGAGATCAGTGGCCATCTCATATTACATATATTTTCCTAGGCATTCTTAAAACATATTTATCACTATTCTTACATAGATAAAGAATAAAATCTTACATAGATTTCCTAAGATAAAATCATTCTCAAAGATTTATATATTTTATTCAATTTTATATTATATTCAATATAATATATAAAAAGTCGTAAACGTGTATACATTCAGATGAAGTTAGTTTATGTATAAATTATCATAGAAATATCAAATGCATTAAAAATATTGTTCCATCATTGCATTTAAAAGTTATCTTATATAAACTTTATGTATTTTCTTTTCTTATTTCTTATCTAATGTTTATGATATTAAACTTCAACAACTTACTGTTTTCCCTATATACTTGAGATTTGGCAATATTCACTCGTGCAAAAAACCAGTTCAGATAACGTTCATGGAAGTACATTCCTCCAAAATGTACATATATTATATCAGCACATTTTCTATAATTATATAAGCTGTTAAACTCTTTAAAACTTTAATTAAACGATAATTTCAATCAGTTCATGGTACTTTAACAATTCTAGAGATATCGTGTTCTTTATATGGCCTATGGCAGTTGTGTGATCAACAGTCTTACCAGGATGATGGTGAAGATCATCACAGCTGGTAGCCTTACAGAGAACAAACTGCATCCGAAACTGCATATGTTTTTTGTGCTTCATTAAATAATGACGTACCTAATTTAGCATCAGCATAGGACCCAAATTCTAGATATCACAAAGTGGTAACAGTATCTCTTATTTTATTTTATTTGAACAATGTTAAATTCGAGCTCGAATGGATAGAGTGGTTTTGTAGTAGGTTTTATAAAAATGAAATTATTGTTTTTTCATGATTGTAAACTGGTGTAGAGTCACAGTATCGATGTTAAAATACAGATGCAAGAAAAAAAAAATCGTTCAGATAACCTTCATGGAAGTACAATCCTCCAAAATGTGGACATCTCTTATGAGGAAAATCCAATTTTCTGTAATTGAGACCCTTTCAATGATCATTTTTCCATTAGTTTAAGGAACTTTAGACAATTCTGAGGGTTGAAATCAGTAGTAGATTTGTTCGAGATCTCAAGGTTGATGTGTTTCATGTAACTGCTTAAGACATCTGAAGAGATTATTCTATTATATAATATTTGAACCTATATAATTACAGCCTTTTAATTGGAAAATATATGTTCAGGCATGAAGATTTAAATTGATTTTTTTAATACCTTGTCTATTGCTGGATAAAAATTATATCAAATAAAATATATAATTTTCTAACTGGACATAATCGTAATGATAGCCTATTAGAAATCGAAAGTGTGAGTTACATCCATCCTGTTTGGAAGGAAAAATGTTGTTCTTCATGAGAAATATCGGTCCGGTGAACAAAGAGAGCAGAGCCTTTCTCAGTCATATGGATGGTTTGGGCTTTCTAGGCTTTATTATGTTATGAACGCTGATTCGTTGATGAGATCAGATGAAGTCAACTGCGTTCTTAACTGGCTTCAATGAGGCGTACTTATGAGTTTTGGGTCGCCTTCGACGGGATTTGACAACCTCTACCTTGGTTTTGGGCAACTTTCTGCAGTGGAATCATATAATGAAGGCTATAGGCTGTTCAAATATTTCTCTTTTTTCATCAGCTTCATCGTATTTCTTAGCCTTCCTCCAGCTTCTTTTATATTTTATGATCAGTAGGGCTCTTAACGCTTGTTTCGTTTAATCATTTTTGGTCGGTACTACCACAAGTGGTCCAGGCGTTGAAAAACACCCCATGGGTTTCGTTTCTGATTTTTTACAGTGATCTACGTTAGCACACTTTTCTAAACATTGTTTTGTCTTATACCTTCTTACGGTCATGAATTGAGGATAGAAAATAAATAAAATAATAACGGCTAATTCTCAAAGGATGAAAATAAATTATGCCAGTTGATTAAAGCAATATTATTTAATTTAATATTCCAGAATGATCTCTTGGACAAGGGTGTGATGGCATTCTAACCGTAATTCAGCATGATCTCGTCTGCTAAAATAATATCTGATTGTTAAAAATCTGAAAAAGATTTGCTTGCCAATATGATGAGTTTGAACATCGATATATCAATGGTATTATCATGCAATAAAAGACAAAATGATGTCATGAAATGTATGAATGTGTTTCTGACCTACTTCAACGAGCTGTAAAAGTAACGCTTACATTTCTTTTTGTGCATTCTATGCAAACGAAGGAATAGTAATAAAACTCATAAAGTGGATTCAAACAACGTACGCTAAAGGAAGCCAATAAGAGCGCCGCGGCGCTGATATCATCAACGAAATACCACACACAACTGAAAAAGACATGAATGCGGCAACCGTCCGTGAGATTAAGAGAGTACCTGCTCTCTTGGACGAAATTTCTCATGGCAATAAAGTTATTAGGTGGTATGGTATTATACCTTCAAAATAGAAAACTACAAGTTAAACTAGCCAGACGAAGTGGGGGGAAATTTGGATAGAAGTGTGCGGTATGGTTCACGGTGGAAATCGTAAGATTATTGTTAAGAATATTTATATATTTTCACCTTTTTCTGCTTTGCAAGCAAAATAAGTTTGTAACAGTAGTTCAATGTTACACATGTATCATCGAACTACTGCTAATAAATCGATTTGTAAGTACAATTTCTGCTTGAAGGTTCAGTCTTCTGCGCCTCTCAGTCGTCCGCTGGCCTTCCAGGGGCTGGTCTTCTTCTTTTTCTTCTTTGATGAAGACTGGTAAGCTGGCCCAATAATTTTTTTCTTCGGTTACTAGCTGGGGGAAATCGTCCTCTGTTAGGGCGTAGAGTCCCATTTTTCTCAGCAATCTGGCTTGTGGTACATAAGGGCAGTCCAGTAAATTGTGATGTGTTTAGCAGTCATTGGAACACCACAAATATGGCACAGTCCATGAAGACTGGCTCGAAATCCCCCTGGAATTGAGAGAGCCAGTATTATTGAAGTTCCCATTTTGTCTTCATACGTGACCGAAAGGTGGGGAAATATTTCCTTAAAGTATTTTTGGCAATTCCACTCTTCTGTGGTGTCCTCCCGGTGAATGGTTTTTTATTCATTGGGTCACACTGTTTCCCAAGTATTCCAAGTGAGATGTCAAGTTAAATCCTCTTCCAAATCTAACGTAAGTGACTACCTCACTTGGACGTATTCTTGTTCCTCGAATTATTAAATTAATTGGGTGGGCTCTATAAGTTGTTTCTCTTAAAAAAACGATCTGTGTCTTGCTAGAGGCCATTCTTAACTTTTTTATCTTGTACCATTCCCCAACCAGGTTGCACAATGTGCCGAAAAGTTCATGAGCGAGTTCTCATGGCGTGCAGGAAACCTTGTAAATGGGAAGCAAAAAGCCCTGAGGAAAATTTAAACTCGGAACAGTGAAAGTTGTGGCGGAAACTTTCGCTCCGCACCCACACCGCCACCTTTTCGTCAAAGATCGAATACCGGGCCAGCCTTTCCTGATATATACTTTACAGAAGGCCCACGACAAGGCGTATTCATTAGTAGGTAAGAAAGGAAGACCGTGCCAGGGGATGAGCCCTGGACACTGACTAGGGAGAGGGGTTCTAGGTGAGAGAGTCTGAAGCAGAGTAACAGTTCTAGTTGCCGAGATGAAGCGGACGGACCAGTAGGCTGATAAGGCTAGGTACAGCTCTAGTTGCCGAGATGAAGCGGACGGACTAAAGCCGGGGAGAGACGGGAAATACACTGGTTGCCGAGATGAAGCGGACGGACTAGAGCCGGGGAGAGACGGGAAATTACACTGGTTGCCGAGATGAAGCGGACGGACTAAGATTGCTGGAGAGAAGGAGAGGAGATTGGCCATCATCTTAGGTGTGCGTACAGAAATAACAACTTTTGCGAGCATAGATTGGCAATGAACTTCTCTATCTCAAGCAATGTATACGCCACCTGCGCCATGACTAGACCCAGGAAAGGATGTGGATCTACGATCAACTGGGGGATTTAGAGTCCCTTATTTATAGGCCTAGTCCATGCGGCTGTGACCGAGAAGCGGTCGGTACATGTCTGCTTGAGATAGGTTTGTGAATTACATTGTTTTCGTGCATTGCATTTTTCTTGAGCTCCCATTCACCAAGAAGCTTAAACACGTCCGAACCTTCAAGGTATGTTGGAATTGCCTTCGCAAGGGCCATGATGTGGCCACATGTCGGTCACGATTTCGATGTCGGACCTGCTGTAAGAAGCGCCACACGTTAATCCATCGCCAGGAAGGAGACAACACAGCCACTGAAGTCGAAGCAACGTCCAGTAAGCCAACATCTACGGAGATCTTCATTGGTTTCGGATTTACGCCATTTTCATCCCCGACACCATGGTACTATTGGGCATTGCATACATTCTTGTCAAGTTGAAGAGGGGAGACTTTCATATGGCCCATGCTGTGTAGGACTCCGGAAGCCAGCACACATTTATTTCCAGTGCGCTCGCACTCAAGATTGGCGCTAAACATTTCAAACATCGATCATTGTATCACAAGTCTTGATGAGTCATCCGTCCCGATGTTGCATCTCAAAGGATCTACTTCTTGCACCATACGAGCATTCACTGAAAAAAAAGAATATAGTCTCTTTCCGGTGGTAGTCGACCGCATCACATCGTCATTACCAAATGCCAACCTTCCTTCTTCCGTCGGTTCGATCGGTGGGGACTTATACCAACGGATTCTCGTTGGAGTTCCTTATCCTACTGAAGTCGATGGACTTTACTTTACGTCTACAGTCTTCGGCTTAGTAGTTTCCGGCATTGTTCATATCTTGGCTCAGCCTACGTCTTGCTCTCTTTTTTTTAAGTCAACCATCAGTGTATTGAATTCTCACGAGAGGAGCGAAGATTACATGGGTGCAAACCTAATGGTCTGGTGCCTCTATACTCGATGCTTCAAGTGCGGGAATGAAGGGCACATCGCCCATACATCTACCACAGAAGAGAAGTGGACCAGGGAAAACTTATGGGGGTTAACATCCAGAGGGTTAGAGTGGCCTGGACAGATCGGACGATTCCTCCTGTAAAATTTCAGAGACTTCAGTAGCGTCAGGAACAGTGCCGGAGGAGAAAGTTAAAAACCATAACAGTGCACTATAGAGCACTGCCGCCTGCTAAGTAAGTGAAAAAAGAAGGTCATACGACGAAATTTGAGGGGTATGACAGCAGAGGAGCGACCGCACGTTAGTAAGCTATAACGTGAAGGAGAACGCAGTGGTCTGCTTATCTTCCGAGTGAGAGGTGTGACATGGCTGATGGATACCGGGAGTTCCTATACGATCCTGAGTCAGGAGGCATTTTGGAAGTTAAATAAAGTGGAAAGTATACTCCAGGTATGTAAATGTCAATATCAATTAATCACACAATGTCCTGTCGTCTAGAAGGAGAAATGGATCTGAATAAGTCGGGGGTTCAGGGACTCGACAGTCTATATAGGCCAATAAATGCTTCGTGAATATCAGGCTATCACAGGTTATGGCGTACTGACAATAAGACGTGCACGGAAAGTAAGAAAAGGGGGCAGATGGACCATTCGTATAGTCACAAAACGACGATTAAGAGGCCAACAACTTCATGGAGGGGAGCAGGAAGGTGCCATTAAACAGGCGGGGAATAGTATACAGGATGTAATGGAGGAATACGGGGATCTTTTTTTAAAGGATTGCGAGACTCTGGTTGTATCGGGTAAAACCGTGGTCACGACCTATTTTGTAAGGTGGCCATGGCACATCAAATCAAGGACGCTTCAGCGGATACAGTACTGGAGGCGATGCGCAATTGCTTCCGATTTTATGGAATACCCGATCGGATCTCATCAGACGGAGGTAGAGAGATCGATAACGCGTCAATTCGTGAGGAAAATAAGCGCTTGATGTGGTTTGGCGATGGAGAAATAACCCAGAGCATCAAAGGTGTATGGGGAGATCAAACAACTGCACACTACATTACCAGTCTATCAGCTGGAAAGGGAAACCTACGATGCGATGACTAGGGCGATCGCGGTGTATAATCACTGCTTCGGTTACAGATTTTCCCCCCTGCGAAGTTCTATTTGGTATGGGTGGACGGAGACAAGATAAATGGGGAACGGCTGGTGAAGGAGAAATTATCCATAACAGGAAATTGCTTCGCAAAATGTGGTGTAAGGTGAAAAGCAGGATCGAAGGGGGAAGACCCGATGTGTGGCACGCTAGAACACCATCGTACTTCACAGAGAAACAAGGGATCGGAGCGATTGTACACCAACGTAAAGAGACAAAAAGAGGCAAAGAGGTGCACCACTATAAGGGTCCATTCAGGGTCACCATGATCAGAGAACACAATCTGTTCACTGTTGGAAGTATCAATGACCCAACAAAAACGTAGAACTCTCCATATTGAACAGTTGAAGCTTTCTCTGCTGGGGGGCCAGTAACATGGTGGAGTCTTTTACACACAGATGCGTTCAGTGTTCAGAAAATAGTTCATAATTTTTTTTTTTTGTATTATGTAGATTTAGTGATAGTGTTAAGCGTGATTGTGACCAAATCACAACCTTACACAAACGTATGTACATATGAATATATATTATTTTTGTACAAAATTTGTTTAACAAAATATTGTTTATTAAATCCAATGATCTGAAGCTTATAAAAAATTGCGCAAATCAAAATTCTTTTAGTAAAGTAGAGTAAAAAAAAAATTATTTTGCTATCCCCAAGAAATGTTTCATTGAAATCGGTGATCCTCCTGCCATAGTCTCCCCTTGTTAGTAAATTCCTTATTTCTTCCATTCTAATATTTAATCCCGATATTCCCTTATGATTTTGAAAATTTCTTTCGTATTTGGAAGAATATTTGCTTTCATATCCCAGACAACATTATCTTAACTATCTTTGGTGCTGAAAGCCTTTCTACTAGCAACACTGTTGGTAAAGTCCTCCCCTTGTAAAAAAAACCACTGAATTTTCAACAAACCTATCGTCAACCTTATCTCACATCATTCCTAGAATCCCTAGTACTTTGGTGTAGATCTGGGCAAATACATTCCACACCTTTCATGGTAATATGTTTCATCAGATTTTCGAACTTGTCATGGAAGCCTTACTTCCCTTGTATTGGAAGCATAACTTCCCTTGTCATAATTTTCGGTCAATAATAGATAAGGAACTAAATAAGCATCAACAGAAAACTTCATCTCTGAACATATATTTTACAATTACGAACGTATAGTTAATACAGGTTCAAAAATAATTAAAACGAATGAACTCAGAGATCCTGAGCAGTTACTTGAAATACATTAACCATGAGATCCCGTACCAACTTGCTGCTAATCTCAACTCTCTCAGTACCCTGGAATGTTGTTGTTAACGTCTGTTCCAGATGCTTCTTGAGACTGTCTTTCAAGTTATTAGTAACATAAACCTTCGCAGTTAAGCTAAGATCTGAAGTGTTTTCTATAACTCTTTGAGTCTCAAACGTGAAGTCAGCGACAGACACCTTCTTGGAATCTCCAGCTGGCGATAACTCCACATCCAATTTCAAGGTGTAAGTTGCCCCATAGATAGTATATATTCTTAAGCTGAAAAAAAAGCAACCAACATGGCAAATTACAATTTTATCTTACACATTTACAAATAACTGTTATTTATATGACTACCAGAAATTGCTGTAGAAAAAAACTTTCAAAAGCTTGGGTTTATGATTATTGAGAGCTTATAGTATTTATTTTCTTATAAATCTTCATAAACTTAATGTTTCAAGGAATGGACATGAAATTGAACAAGTAAATGTGAAATATCGTCTAAATGCAATCTCTATAAGTAAAGAAGAATGTTAATTATTGAACTGTAACTATCTAATTTAAGTTACATAATGTATTATCCACTATACACTATTTAAAATCCTTTCACTTGTGTAAAAATCAAATGAGTTCGAAATGATCGAATGAGCTTCATGATAATTTTTACGATCTTGCAACCCCTAAAATAAATCAAGCTGTTAATTTAATATATAGCCTAGTTAATGTTATATATTGCTGGCATAAAATCACGAAAAGTAAAAATTAAACCTGTTGTTTCGAAAAACTTAGTTGTATGCTTAGAACACAGTTCTACTAAAAGGAAATTTCTTAATTTGGTTGAAATTGAACATTCATATTATTAGTTTAAATGTTTTTTCTTGTGCTAAATCCGAAAATGAAATCCTTTTTCTTTTATCACTTTAAAATATTGTAGTACAAAAATCAAGAAAATCTTTAAAAGCACTTAATTAAGTAACTTAAGTGCTTTTTTAAGATTTTCCGCAAATTGTTATGCTTGACAAGAACTCTAAACGGTACAAATACCACAAATCGGACTATACAAGCTTGAGATATCAGGAAATGTATTTATTATAGTTGGTATTTTATTTATCTTAAGTATGTTCCATTGACCTTTTATTGTCTTCAAAACTACCAAATGTACACTATTATGAGCAGAATGAAAGAAAACTCGCCTTTCCAGCAGTATGAAAACAATCGAATTTTGTCAAAGTATATACTTGAAATAAAGATTTAAATATAAAATACACGTTAAGTGGGATTTGAAAACAATAAAAAGACATTTGAATACATTCAAACAACTAAGAATACAAGATACTATCGCAAATTCAAATATATTGAGTCCTACCGAGTAGTATTAGGTAAAATTCAAACTTCATTTGAAACTATAAAAATTATAAGTTGACTAATTGAGTACCCTAGGTGATAGGTGGAGAGAGATTTTTTGAACTATGTGAAAAAAAAAACTTGTATTTCATAGCATGAATTTGCAAAAAATGTATACTGATACAAAAAACGTTTCAGAACACCGTAAAACGGTTGAGTCTGCCAAACTTTTCAAATCAAATTTTTAGTAGTAGATCTGTGTAATTTTAACTTTCAAATGCCTTGATTTGTATTTATTTATAATTATTGACCCATTCATTTAGCTTTTTTTTTTTACTGCATTACCTATAATTATTATAAAAGACAAAAAATACAATTTTTACAAAGGTACATTCACTTACGGACTGATGACAAAAGTTCTCTCATTTTGCAATTTAATAGTGATCTGCTTCTTTGTCGTGCCACTAACTTGTACCGAACTGCAGCCGTTGTCAGGCAGTGTAAGTTCTGATACAAGCCTGTACTGTAATCAATAATTATAAACATGTTATACAACAGTGTTGATATCGCATATTAAAAAGAAAATTTTTTCGTTTCTTTGCAACACGATAGTGAATATATCATTAAAAAATAAAATGTAAACACATATTTTCAACAAACGATAGAGTAATTGTATTAAGTGCACTTTAATAGAAAATTGATAAATTATGCAAATATAAAAATTACAAAATGATCAAAGAATGTTCTCAACCTTAGCTGGTCCAGTTATGTATTGTGAACCTCCGCGAGGGAACATAACGTTAACGTCAAGAGGCATGAGTTTTTGTAACAGGTTGAACTGAGTGGTCAGCTGTGTGCAGAGATCGTTTATGTCGTCGCCAGCCACAGCACTGACGATCAGCAGCAGTGGGAGCAAGATCTTGGCCATCATCCTGGTAGATCTGTAGAGGAACTACTGAAGATTGTCACAACCACCACGGTCCTTATAAGCCACGCGATATCTATGGAGTGGCCCAATGTAGCATGAACTAATGGAAAAGTTATCGCTTGACAGCTTTTAATTATAAAAATTAAATTTACTAACCTGATAAAGAAAAATACGTATATACATTTGAGAGGATTGTACTCCATTGGAGGTTGTCTGACGTTTTTTCCTGAATGCTGATTAATAAATTGAAAACGTATTGAAAGAACAATGAATTGCTGAAATATTATTGTATCAATCATTAGATAAGAAATAAAAATACTTAAATTTATATGAGACTAATTTCAGTGACTATACTGGAAATTTACATTCGATAATTTTTTTTTATTTATTTATTTAATGTAATTTACAACTGTACAAATAGTAACTACAATAAGTAAATCTGTGAAATGTTTTATTTACAGTTGAAAATCTTGTTAAGGAACCACCCGTTGGTGCAAGCATTAATTTAAATTAGAAGGTCCCGTGGCCATCTTCTTTTCAGACGCCTGGGAGTATTATCAGGGATTGTTAAGGATGAGATATTAAGAACTAATGGGTTAGGATGGGTAAAGAGTTTGGAATGAAAAGACGCATATCTTTTTTGGGCCAAATCTGCAACGAATGGGATGTTAATGTCTTTGTGGAGTTTATTTGTAACGTAATGAGAAGCACCAAGGATTTTACGTAGGATTTTGGATTGTAACATTCGATAAATTTAATATTGGTATTACCATTCTTAAAGAAACCCTTTTCCACTGTTAAAAAAAAAATGGCTTTATTTATATATTTATCTGAAATTATATACACTCAGTACCAGAACTATTCAGAATTTACCTATAATTTTACGATTGCTTTTATTTATTTATTATTATTTTTTTTTTATAAATTTATCTTTTCTTTTAGGCGTTGCCATCCTTTTTTTCAAGTGGAAGATCAAGCTTGGCTTGGAGTCCCTCAGACTGAATGTTTTTTTTTAAATATTTATTTATTGCTATTTACAACTGTACATTATAATACATTTAGTATATCTGATCTAAGTAGAATGAATGTAAATAGGAATTAATGTGTTTAAAATGTTGTTTAACATTAAGTTTGATTTTGTTTCTATATATTATTATTTACTTAATTATTTATTTTTTTCAATTCAGTATTTTGTCTTCATTTAATTTATATATGTATGATTGTTCTGACGTGATTTTGCTCTCTGTTTAAATGCATAAGTAGAGGTTGTTACAGTCGAATGCAAATAGTACTAGAGATGTATAAAAATATAGTTATTACCTGGATAAAATAATTAAATTATATGTATAACAATCGCAGTTATGAAGACATTGACGCATTCTTGCGATATCGGCCAAGCTTTGTTGTTTTGATTATTTAATTTGCTTCTATCTGTTTGCCATAGTTTTCTAAATAGTTTTGAAAATGATTTTAATTTATACCTGTTTATTGGTCCCCTAATAGGATCAAAATAATCTTCTTCTTTGTAATTGGCTGAATCTAGTATAAAAAAAAACAGCACCATGCTGGTTGATATCCACACATATCTCGTAAAATGGTCTACGATGATGCACAAATATCTTTAGGATGATGGATTCCTCCCCAAAAAAATCTCAGGCACTAACAAATGTAATGATTTAGAACGGTTCAGTAACCGGGTCAAATTGAGAGTTGTCGATAGCACGACTAGGGCCCTGTTTGATGAAAGCTTATAGTAGTATTAGTTCATAGTACAAGTGTAGAAACTAGTGTGGTAATAATACTAATACTTATTATTTTCATGATAGGGATGACTATTAGTGATATTATAGGAATTAAAAAAATATATAAGTTACTATTGTACAAGCCTGTGTAATTGAATTAAGATAAATCTACAACACTAATAGTATTAGTTTGTACTTTATTATGAAACAGGGCCCAGGACGAACCTTGTACTTATTACAGATCTGAACAACTTTTACAGAAATTATGGATTGCTTTTTCGAGTCCCTTTTAGTTTCTTGAACATCATTTGTTGTTTATATTCAAATCGATTAAATTTACTTTTTGGATCACATTTTTCATTCTCACAATATTCAAGAACTGGGTTTCTGAATAATAAGTCAGCAAAAATATGTTCTTGCCTTTTTTATTAAAAATAGTGCAGTTAACTTGAGAAAAGTATAGAATTAAGTCCCCAAGGATTGCATGAAATCTCTACCTTTTACCCTTGAGTTCTCCAATGGTTTATGATTACAGCACACTGTAAAGTGACGTCATATTAAATAATACTGTTAAAACTTAATTGCATCTTCGGTAACTTTGTATTATAAGTGAATGATAAAAAGCGCTTAAGTGTGGCTCATTTGCTTTTAAAGCTGGTATCTGTTTTGATGAAGACAGACTTCTCAACTTCGTAAATGGCCGATATCGGTACAGAACATAAATATTCTTCGACGATATTGAATCTATGTTCACAATCATCTGACCAGCCAAATTTTACATCATTCCTGAGTAATCGATGTAACGGTTCCAGTTTCTGAGTGCTGTTTCCTATGTAACTCAAATAAAAGCTGATCGAACACAGAATACTACGTACATTTACAATACTACCTACCATCTTATCCGACGGTCTTAGTTGATTTTGGATCAAAACTAAATTTTCTTGGGCAGGTGAAACTTTATTCTTTAAAATTATATGTCCCAGATACTTGTCCGCTACAAATAAACATTTTACTAGATTTAACTTAAAACCTTCGACGCTGGTGACTTTTTGTCAATGTATTTAAGACGATCTTCGCAAGTTTGGGAAAATATCAGTACAACATCTATATAATGTTGTGAAATTTGTCTAAATCTAAATTTCTTCGATAAAATTCTCTGGAACGAGGCCGTTACGTTTTTCAGACTAAATTTTGTTATATTTATAGGATATATGTAAGATGTTTTTTATCACTTTTGTTAATAATTCCTGTCGTAATAGTGCCTTGATCAGAGTTAATATTTCTTCATCGTCAATAACTGAACATTTATCTGGAGATGAGCTACATACTCCTTTGTGAGTAATTATAAATCTGCTTCTTTGGATCGCACTTTGCCAAAGTCATAATTTTGAATCATCATTAAATGGATACGAAACTATCTGATCTAAATACGATCGTTTATAATTATCTTCTCGGTCAAGTACGGATCTGTGTTCTTGTAAATCTATCATATTGTTGGTTTCTGTATGTTACAATATTCGTAAATTTTGAATCATCGTAAACTTCTTAATTGCATCGATATCCAATAAAATACTGTAGGAGAAATTATGGTTCTTTACATCAGTTGTAATGCTATCCATAATGTTTCCAACCCTATGACAGTAAAATATTTCGTAAAAAAGGTATTGTTCATTGCTTTTCGGGGGTTTCTGGAACCCCTGATTGTTAACGTGTATCTTGGAGAACGTCTCGGGTTTCGGCATCACTTGAGATTATACTGAATAATGCAGAGAAAAAAAGGGTTGATTGGCGTAGAGTAATGACTCTTAGAGTCAGAGAGAAACTAAACTTTATTATGAATCTGGCTTGGAATATGTGTATAAAAGATCTATTGAACACATGGTAGAATTAGTTCAAATAAATCAAGAATTTTTTTTCTTTGAATAAAGTTAGTCTTTGAGTTACAACCGAGTGCGTTATTTCGTGCTCTATTTCCTTTTTTTTTTTATTTATTTATTTTTTTTTTTGTGGCCGCAAACGGCCAAATAGAGTTGAAACCTAAGACCTTTGGGTACGGGTAATTTCTGTTTTCAATAACAATTATTTTGTTCGCCTCCATTAATGTTTCTAGTCTCTTTCTATTTTCTTGTTTTTTTTTCTCTTCTCTCACTTCCATCTATTTTTTTTCTAACTAATGGCCACTAACGGAAACTTCAGACCAATGATCTTAAACTAAAAAAACCGAGACAGACCCGTTTGCAATTACATTTGTATAATGTGCTCAAGACCTCATATATACAAGCGCACGGGAGGAGGTGGCCAGAAAAGGAGTAGAAGGCTCGGTGTGGACTCGGATCGGATACCTACGGCCTAGGAACAAGTTCAATTTTTGGAGAAGGCGAATACACTGAGTTGGAGGAAAAAAGAGGGCAAAAAAGAAAAAGAATAAAGCTAGCTAAGCGAAAACATGGTCGGTAGAAGAACCGCAAATGTCACTGTTGCAGGAAAGTGACATATCAAGTGGCGTAGTGCACGCACACCAGATGGTTCGATTGCAGCAATGTGGGGCACATCGTTAGGCAGTGCCTCTATATGCATAAAAGAAAAGGAAGTATGAGCCAATAGAGATTTATGCCCAAGAAGTGAAGAGGAAAACCTATGGCTGAGACATAGCGAATCTTCAGAAGCATGATGAGTGCCAAAAACTAGAAAAGATACAAAGGAACCGATAAGCGATAGCGGACACAGTAGCAGAGAGGGGAAAAGTATATCATGAAACAATAAAATTAAATACAAGTTTTAATCTAATGGCATAGAACGTTAAATATAATGATTACATAATATGATAGTTATTAACCGCAGCAGGCCGAGTTATGTGTTGTAGACGTCCGCGGGGGAACACTTATTGAAATCAAGAGGCCAGAGATTTTGTAGAAGATTTAACTGTATGGTCATCTATATTCAGATGTTGTTTATTTCGTCTGTTGAACATACGCATTACAAACACTACAAAATACACGCCTTAAAAAATAAACGCTCTATCTAAGAGCTATGAAGTGGTCCAATGTAACATTTAACACCTATTAATTATAAAAATTAATTTCAACCGATAAAATTAATACATTATGGAAACGAGTGAAGTATCTGACTGATTTTTCCACGAATGTAGATTGCTAAATCAAAAGTGTTTGGAAAAACAATAATTTGTTGAAGTTGTATTGTATGAAAAATTAGATAAGAAATAAGAAAACAAAATACTTAACTTTATATGGGACTATTTTCTCATTCCTCAATTAGCATCAATCAGCACAGACCACTCAGGGCCGGCTGTTCCCATCTCCAATAAAACAAAGATTTCTATAGCTTAGATTAATAGAATCTATATCAATAATATAGTAAAACTCCAGTAATTTGGAGTCCTGTTTCCACCAAGGGTACCTGAAACTGAGATAACTATTAGTGGATGATAAAATCAATAATGAATCATGATTACTGCATTTTATGTGAACTAAAATAACTTAACTTTACATAAAATAAATAGAATACTTGTGTGTGTCTTGATTTCATTGATTATGTTATCTCATTAGTCCAATTACATTGAAATTATAGTTTCAGTGTGGACAAGAGAAGCCTGCACTTCTCCCCAAGAGGAGAGCATACTCTCTTAGGATTGGTAAAAAATATAGCAGTATCGTTAAAATAAAAACATAAACTGACACTTTTATTTCCAAACAAAAACTAGACTTTTGAGAAGAAGCAGGAAAAGAGTTCGATACATACCAACGTCCAATTAAGTACGTCTATTTAAGAAATAGATATGAAATTATGAAGAAGGCTACCAAAATTTGCTCCTAATAAGCAGTACTTGTCGGGAACAGGAGGTGGGCATCTGCATTGGCTGAAGATATATTTAATCAACTGAAAATGATTTAATTGAAAGTTTTAGGGCCTAGTTATTTGTCTTAATGTTGTCAATAACATTAGCTCCGTGTCAACTCCGCAATTCTTATTAATTATGTTAGAAGTTTTTGTTCCAATTAACTTTAACCCAGCGACGGGCGCGCGTATCATTTTGATACATGTGAAACAGTTTTCTGATAATTTGAAGGCCTGTTATTGGTGAGGGGAGCTTTCCTCTTTTTTTTTTCCCAACCCCTATAACAAAAGAGTTTATTAAAATAAAACAAATATATATTATTGAACATATTGTTAATCTGCATCTGTCCTTTACTAGAGGGGAGCTCTATTCGAAGAAATGTCTGAGGTATACAATATAATTAGTGCGTAGGTTCAGTTCTGAAATGTATAAAGTGTTAAGGCACACCCCGTTTCATTGTTTTGCACTAAAACTAAAAACTTAATAAACATTAAAAACTAAATATGTGTCTCTGTCACTGGTGGATTTCAATCGACGCACCACTGAATGTGGCGTTGGTGTCAGTGTCTGAAAGAGAGGATTGGTCAAAAATTGGAGGGAGTTAATGAACTTGACATGCCTCCGACCAATGAACTTTGGTACTGTGGGCAGGTCGAGGAGTTTATGTAGTTCTGGAGGCTTCTTTTTCTTCCATGAAGTAGTTCGGACCATCTTCCGCAGAATGCTGTCGCAGGCCTCCTCCTCACCACCTTCTTGGCTTTTAATCGCCTACCTGCCAGTGATGTTCCCAAATCTGGCAGGTGTTTTGATTTCTCTGTTGACACTTGATTGTATCAAATTGATACGCGCGCTTATTAGTGTGATTTTTCGCAATTTCAAAATTAAAACTTCTTTCGTCCCAGCCTTGCACTATATTATTAGTAACATATTCTCGAGTATATCAAATTTTCTTCATGTATCAATTATTAAACACCATTAGTGTCACATTGATACTTTCAATTCACTTTGTCTAAGTGACTATTGGTTTTTCCCTTTTTTTTAGTTTTCGATGCCTAGGGAGAAGAAAATTTATAATTTCCAATCCAGATTACTAGCAAGCCGTGAATACTTATTTATTTGACTGATTTACTTATTTGAGATGGCTGATACTTATTTGAGAGGTGATGCTCCAGATCCCTCTGATGAAGAGCATAGTGAGTGCGAACAAATAGAAGAAAGAGGAGGATATTCTGAAACTGCATTAAGTGGAACATCGTGTAAAGAAGAAGAGGCTAGTAACGAAGAAAGTTTTGACATTGCTCATGAGATAAAAAGAGGGAAGGTGACTAATGAATGAAAGTGGAATAATAACCCAATAAATACTATAAAACGACGAGGGAGACACATTTTGATGCATCTTCCCGGTACCAACAGACCTGCCAAAAATATTTTAGGTATATTAGATACCTGGAGCTATCTTATTGATAATGATATTATCAATAAAACTGTGGTGTGTACTAAAAAATACATATGTTCAATCCCGACAATTTTTTAGAGAGCAAGATACGCCAATATTACCGATCTTGTCGAAATTTAAACTTTGATTAGACTTTCATTTGTGAGAGAAGTCTTCAAAACAAAGCACATGAATCTTAATGAGTTTTGGAAGACATTTAACCGATTTGTTATGGTTATGAATGTAAAAGCTTTTCATTTCTCAGTGGAACCCTAAGATTTGAAGACATCAGTAGTACACGCCTAGATCGAGTGATACAGTATCGTTTAGGCCCGATCAGAGGCATTTTTGAGAAGTGCATTGTGATCTATTACAATTCTTATTTTTTGTTTAACTTATTAGTTTCTATTTAATTGGGCTGACTGCTCTAATCATTTTTAACGATATTTTAGATTATTTTTAAAGAGTTTCAGAAATGATTTTGGATATTTTTATGTTCTTTTACCTCAATAAATGTTCTTTAATACCCCTAACATACGCAATTGATGTTAGTCATTAAAGCCAAAAAATACTGTGAGTTTCGAGTAACGCCTTTATCATTTTGATACTTGCGCCCTTTGGACTTTTAGAAGCGCACCTATCGCAAGGTTAAAATTGATTCAGCATCCATTTTTGACAGTCGAAATCGCTGAAAAATTCTTCATTTGACCATTGTAGAAAATCATTTCGTCGAGGACGGAATACTCTTTTTTTCATTATTTCCTGAGCAACTAATTCTTTGAAGTCTTTGTCGTCTGTCAAATCGTCTATCTCGATCACATACATTTTACTGAATGTGGAAAGATACGGAATAACACAACACACTTTGGCTAGATAACAGATCCGACTGGAACTACGGAAGGTTTATTGTATAAATTTGCTCTAAATCTCAGTTCAACCTGAAATCATTGGGCAGAAACTAACAGATTTGAAAGTTAACTTGTTTGGTCCAACGGATAATTATTTCCCGAGATAATTATTCCCAAATCTTAGTTGCAAATTAGGATAGTGCATCCGGCCCTTAGAGTTGGTTTTTTCAAAAATAGCATTATTACACGTCTGAACCGTCAGAAGAACCACTCTCAAAGACATTAACTTCCCGTTTGGAAATTACCATTTTTGCGATAGTGCGATAACTATACTATAAGTACGTTTGTTACGGTTGCCATGGTGAAATAAAAATACTGGCGATATCTGTTTATACAAGGGGTGTTACGGTTGTCATGGTGAAAACAAAACACGAGCGATATGTTTTAGACAAGTGGGTTTTGTTTTTTGGTGAAGGCGGCAGTTTGGATTTTGGAATACGTATGTTCAGACGAGTGGATTTTGGTTTTGTGAAGGTGACAGTTTATTTTGGAACACGTTACGATTGTTAAATGTGAAGTGGTAATAGTTTAAAGGCCTGTATTTACTGTTTGAACCGGAATATCACCATATGAGAAATGTTGTCATACATGTTTTGTTTTTCAAATTATGGTGTTTTACTTCAATAGACGGTCATTAACACTAGAAGTGGCGATATAGTGGAGTGCGTAGCAACGAATCTTCAGCACGTCCTGGATAGGAGAGTTGCGGCATTACATCATTAGAAATTACATCTCCATATTCTGCAGTGGTGAGCCGATGACCGGGAAGGAAATATCGGACAACCTTATGTTCGGCCAGGAGTGCACCTTTATACTCTTTTGGATAATAATGTAAATATAGTTATAAAGGTTAAGCATTTAAGTTAAGGTTAAGTCAACCTATAAGTTTTAATTGTTTTATTATTATTGTTGATAAGGATTCTATTTTTTTCTTTTTCATTATCTGTATATATATTTCTTCTTCTTATTAAACTTTTGCACATATAGTTCTGCTGTTCTTTCTCTGCTTTCAACTTGTTAATTTACTTATGGTTTTTTTTTTTTTGTTGTTAACGGAATATTACGATAATTCAATAGGTGGGTAGGTAACACCCCTAGGTTTTCTGTTATCTACATGTAAAGGTATTCGCCAGTGGATATAATTCAACAATTGTTTATATAGTGGTATATTTTCGCTATAGTGTGGGCATAATGCTTCGGGGTTTTCGTTATTTCCAAGAAAAAATAATGTGGCGCCTAAGGAGTAATTCTTTAATGTTTTTTTATTATTTTCCTTTGATTCACCCCCTTCTCCGCTGAGCTTGGGCAACTATAAACGATAAACATATAACTAAGGATAAGTCAAAATTTGCGGTTATATAGTCTGGCGCACAACATGGTTAATTTATTTTTTATTTTTGTACAGTCATATTTTTTTTTTATTATATAACCAATATATATA
>NW_027112003.1:41377-41985 GCF_000696795.3 Halyomorpha halys
TTCCAAAAAGAAAAGTTATTTTTCTGAAGACATCTTGTTACCATATTGATATACGGAATGAATATATGATATATTGGTTACTTCGACACACAGTTGTTTGCTTCATATCTTTATTTATTTCCAACTCACCGACACTTCGTTGAAGGGCTTTCATAATCCCCTATCACTTGTCATATTTTTTGAGTGGGTCCTTCATTTAACGATCTGTTACTTATTGGTTATTTTTAATAAATGAAAAAGTATTTCATTCAACTGCTTGAAGGTCTTGCATAATCAAATTGGTTTTAAAGTAGGTTGACTTTTTTTTTCATAAATGTTGATTGCGCAGCCAAAAGCTAATTAAATCAAAACCAGAAATAGTCTGTTCAGATAGTATTTACGTGAAAACGATACGTATTTCTTACCTAAGCTACCAGAATTCAGTTCTTAATAATGCTAGAGAACTTTATACCAATTATATAATTTTTTTTTTAATAATTTATTTATTGATATTTACAACTGTATACATATATGCACATCAAGTAAATTTGCTGTAAGTAATATTATGACATAATAAAAACATGTGGAAAATCTACCCATTGATAGAACTCCAAAAACATTTCTAAAGG
>NW_027112003.1:42970-61768 GCF_000696795.3 Halyomorpha halys
AAAAAAAAAAAAAAAAAAAAAACCTTCAAAACGTGTATATTATACTTTAACTTCTTCAGAGCAATACTTTGCAAAGTTGAAGATTAATATCAATATTCTTAGACGCCCATTAGATCCACTTAAACTGATTCTTGACAAAGAATTGACATAGAAATGGAATCCTGCCTGTGGATCTTTAAGATATCTGAGATTTCATCTGGATCATCACCTAACCTGCAATCACCACATCAACATCAGATTAACCCAAACCTATATAAGATTAGCAATGTATAGAATCGTTGATAAAAAATCTGGACTAAACCCAAATTCACCTATTCTAAGTTATAAAGTAATTCTGGGATTATATCTGATGCATGGTTGTGAAGTGTGGGGAGCAGCATCCTGTACGGAAAAAAAATTGTAGGCATTCCAAAACATGATTTTGAGAATCGTGGTGGATTCTCCCAAGAGTGCACGGAACAGCCATGACTCAAAAACTTAACACTTTTTCAGAGATAAATATTTAATAAAAAAAAGTGTAGACAAAACTTCCTACGAAATTCGTATATGATATTTAGTTTTTGATTCACTAGCTCAACGTTCATTTGTAAATATTTCCTTTCAACACTTGCCAAGGATTTCTTTGAATAGTCCTTGAGAAAAGTAATGTTTTCGCTTTTTCTGTATTTATTATAAAACTTTGTTTTGTAAAATTTCATATATAATTAATTTTAGGACCAAATGTTTTTATTTTTCTTTCTCGAAAATCCCAGAATTTTTCTAGGTCTATTCCTTTCTAGAGGATGATAATTAAAATCAAGTTCTGTGTTAAACTTTAATTTTTCTTTATTTTAGATTTTAAAAAGTCTAAATGAAGTTCGTGTTTTCCCAAAAAATGTACAGGCATTGCGATCGCATTAAATTTCAAATCCGAGTTTACGAAGGAAATACACGTTTTATGGTTACCTGAGTCCAAATCTTGAATGATAGTTTGTGTGTGTGTATTCAACAGCCTAGATAAAAATTTAAAAGTGGTACAATACTAAAATTACATATTTAAGGCAGGTATACCTCCTCACTTGAATCCTAACCAAAATTCCTTTGAATCTCCCACGATGAGTTATCCTTTTGTGGAACGCTAATGGACTAAATAACCACCGAGACGAACATGATATATTTCTTCCCAAAAACTCATTGACAGAAACTCACTTTACTCAACAGTCACATTTCATCATTCGTGACTACATTACTTACAAATCAGACCACCCAGATAACACTTCACACGCTGGATCTTGCATACTTATCCCATTCCCTCATTGCTTCCACTCCAACTGACACTATCCAATCAACCTCTGTAATCATTTTAACTCGTTCTTTCCCTTAACACTATCAGCTGTATACTGCCCCCTGGTAATCCCCTTTCCTACAACAATCTTGATTCTTTATTGCGATTCTTCGGATGGACCTTCATTGTTGGAGGAGACTATAATGACAAACATCAGCGATGTGGATGTTGTGCATCCAATACCCGTGGTAATATCCTTTCTCGGGTCACTACTACATCCAATAGTTATTCTATCCTCACACACATGAGTCCTACTTATTGGCCTACATCTTTCAGGCAACGTCCTGATATCCTACCCATGGAAATTGTCCATAATCAAAATAATTCCCTAACCTCTAAACCCACCAGCATACCTATCCTCCTACCGTCCTATCTCTCTGTTACCTATCCTGGGCAAAATCCTTGAGAAACTTAACCATCAAATTCCTCCCAAATCTAATCCTTACAGTCCAGCGATAGCAGCTTGGCAATGCGCCAGTCTACCAACCCAAAGGTTATCAGATCGAGTTCCGGTCTCACCCGGGATTTTTTCAACCATAAAATAATACAAAACTCTCTCCGGGCATTTGCGAGACCCATTAGCCAATGAGTGGCACTCACAAAAAATAGGCGAACCAACCCTACGAAAAAACACGCCAAGAAACGCGAGAAGTTAGGATCTGTTGTCCATATATTAATAATAATAATAGTATATTTTATACAGTTGTAAATGACAATGTTATACCAACCTTTCTTTGAAACTGACTTTTTTGCCATTTTCTCAAAAATGGCTTAAACGATTTCGATTAAATTCGATATATGAATGCACAATGAAGTGGCATTTATTGTCAACTAGATCTTATTCTGGTTGAAATTATGTAAATGGAATTAAATGATGAAATTTCGAAATATTTTGTTCTAAATCACTATTATTATTATTTTTTTAAATAATTAACCAAGAGGTGGAAAAACATCGTTTGCTAGATTTTTGGATTTAATTATGTATTAAAACTTTGGGGCTCCATTATAAAATTTTCTAATAACCCCATAATTTCCATAGATAGAAGATTAAAATTAATTATAATAATTAAATGATATGTTTAATCTTTCTACCGTTCATTCTACATTACAAAAAATTATTATTCTGCGTTTGGAGGTATGCGTCCCATCTTCAGGTCAACTTATACAGGGAGAGGGAGGAAGGTTATCTTGGCATGATGAACCTATTCTAGCCATGGTGAGAGAGTCAAATTTTCATTCCGTGTGTCCACCACCAAATAAAATTCAAACCCTTCAGGTTGGATTCTAATCGACACCGCTGCAGTTCCAAGGTGGCTAAGATTCACGCCTCAACCTCCACGGCTACAGACAACCGGCCCTTACATATTACATTCAACCATCACTCCTCAATCCAAACAAAGATTATTACGATATTATCAATTCAGGATAAATGTCCTAAAAAAATCTCATTCACTGTGATCTAAACAATTATTTTTCTCTATAAAATATAAATATTTTATTATGTCTTTAATCAAGGATTATAAATTAAATGAAAATTATGAGAAATCTTCACCTTTATTTAACTTATTTCGGAATGACATCACTTTTGGAATAGAATTGTATAATTAAAAAATAAATAAATAATGTCCTCAGAAGTCTTGAGCGGTTGCTCGGTACACAGATTGCATAAGTTCTCTTATTAAACCGGTGTTCATTTCAACTCTCTTATCGAGGTCAAAATTGATATTCATCTTCTGTTGCAGTTCCTTCAGGATTGATTTTACTAAATTATCTTCTATATATTTCTTGTAATTGTATGAGCTCATCATGATGTCTTCGAAAATATTTTGGTGTGTGAATATCAGGTCATTTACAGTCACTTTCTTCACTGATCCGGATTGGGCTTCTTCAACATCCAGTACCAAGGTAAATGCGCCACCATATATAAAAAGTACTTTGGTCCTAGAAGCAATAATTAAGTAAAAAAAAATTAGTTTCATTGTAAATAAATAAAATTATAGCATTTAAAAATCAGCAACCCCTGACAAACTTCTCCAATCATTAATCTACGGTCAACTATCTACACCTCATTAAAAATAATTTAAAAATTCAAACAAGTAACGTGATTAGAGAGTTCCATATACTTACGGAGCTATGACATAAGACTTTTCACTTTTCACTGTAATAGATACTCTTCTGGAAGTTCCATCTTCTGACATTGTTTTAACAGAGCATGCACTATTCGGGAATACCAGTTCTGATGCTATTCGATACTGCAAAGAAATGTTACGAAAATTTATTTTAAGAACAAATATATTTGTTATTATAAAAAAACCTTCACTTACCATCAAATACTTTCAAATTTAAAATTTATTTATTGTTTCTTATTTCAAAAATGAGAGGCAGTTAATAATTTATAATTAATAAAATTTAAAGATACTTAGGAGCAATCGTTTTGAAAATTGAGCACTGCCAAACTATTTGAATCATGGTGTTAAACTGATTAATACTAAAGATCACTGGATAGGTAAGATAAGTTTAATAAAAACCGTTTGATAAAGACATTTTCGAGAAAATTATTAAGAAACAGTAAAATTGACGATATAAAGTAGGACTTCCGGTAATGCAATTTTAGTGAAAACGTTGCAGTAACATCCCAGTCATACAACTGCCTCAATTTCAGTATGACAACATTTCTTTTATGGAGTAGGCTATTCACTAGGGGGTGGTCATTTAGACTTTAAAGGTGAATTCCTTTTGAAAACTCGGATTCAAAACTTTACACCATCCCAATATTTTTTCTTAAATTTTATTTTATATGTAGTGAATTGAAAGCTATAAAGGATCTTCAATTAAGTTTTTATGAGCTTAAATATTGATGGGGTTTTAAGCAGACATAACAAAAAAGATATACAAAGAGAGGTAGTGACCTCTTTAAAAAAAATAAATAATAATAATCATAATACAATACTCAGAGGTTTCTGCCTACCTTAGCAGGTCCACTTATGTATATAGAACTTTCGTGAGGAAAAATTACATCGATTTCGAGTGGGACCAGGCTCTCTAATAAGTTGAGCTGAGTGCTCAACTGTGTGCAGATATCGTCAATTGCTTCGCCAGCCACTGCACTGACGATCAGCAGCAGAGGGAGCAAGATTTTGGCTATCATCTCGGTGTTCTGATTAACAAGGGAGTCTACCTGATCTTATAAATCATAACTGATATCTCGAGTGGGCATAGATAAGTTTGACTAATGGAAACGTAATCTTATAACAGATTTTGATTCTATAAAATGCAGATTTCATAATATATCTTCGTGAAAAAGAGATGATCTTTTTATAATTCATATTCTTTACTAATATTTTAGTATTTTATATAATTTATAATTCAGCTTTATGTTCATTAATTTTTTTCAATATGACTAACAGAAAATATGTAATGAGCATCTCAAGGCGATACTACTTACATTAAATGAAAAAATGGAGCTAACTACAGATAACTAAAAAAAAAATAGGTATTGTTATTGTTTTTTTAAATAATTGGTTTATAGTTAATTAACAATTTTATACGAGTTAAATATTAATAATTAAGAATCACATATAAATATATTAAAAAGAGGTTAGTGTTTTGTGAGGAAGACAACGGTTGTGCAAGGAGGTGGTAGTTTGTTTAGAGTCAAGCTCTTCTGCCGTATTTTTACCTAATTAACGGTACCCACTTTATGAGGCTCGATAGACCCCGGAGGGGGCTCCCAAACTCATACGGCTGACTCACGGTTACAGCGAAACAAAAATTAATTATATGCGACAGCCGGATTCTAACCCGAGTCCTTGGAGTTATAGTACAGCAGCCGGGAAGAAAATAATACAGTTATTTAACCCCAATTTTTGATTACTTTAATGAAAATTATGTATAATTAATAGTCAAAATTGATGAGTCTGTCAAGTATACATAGGAAGAAATAAAAAAGAGTAGCTGTTTCAAAACATTAAAAAAAAAAAATTTCATTCCGAGCATTCTATCTTAAAATTATCAAAAACACTAGAAAGCCAAAGAGAACATTATTTAAAGAAGAGTAAACTTGCTGAAATATTAGCCCTAGTAAAGTTATTTACGTCCAATTATTCTCGAGATATAGCTTTTTAAAAAGCAACATTTCATAAAAATGTACTGAAAGATTAGTAGTTAGTGAATTTATTTTGAGAAATCTATATCTCAGGAACTATGTAATGTATAGATGTCTATTAGCACTCAAATCAAAGCTAGTTTAATGTACTATAAAGTAGTTTAAGACTTTAATCTTCGTAGGAATATTATTTTTCGTATAGTAGATATTTGCTACAATAAATTGATTTATAGTTGTTCGGACGATAGGTTTGATTTATGAAAATCTTTATTTACAGAAACCATAAGACGCTCATTTCTCTGCCAGCACTCAAATTAAAGCTAGTTAAATTTAATGTAAAATAGTTTATAACATTTATTTTTGTAAGATTAGTAATTTTTATGATATTGAACAAAATAATTTCAGAAAATAGCAATTTCTTGTTGTTCGGATAAAATGTTTGATTTTTGAAAAATATATTTATAGAATTATTGTTCTAGATGTTCTAGACGTTCATATGTCTGCCAGCAATCAAAATAAAGGAAATCTAACTTACTATAAAGTAATTTACGACACGTATCTTCGTAGGGTAGTAGTTTTTATGATATTAGCATATGAATATAAATTTGGCACTCGAAAATTTGAACAACTATAAATCAATTTATTTTAGCAGATATCATGAAAACTGTGAAGATAAAGCACGTGAATTACTTTATAGTAAATTAAACTAGCCTTGATTTGAGTGCTAATAGGTCTTTCAGTAGATTTCTAAACAAAATGTTTATGAAATGTTGTTTTTTAAAAAGCTATATCTCAAGAAATATTGAACGTAAATAGCTCCATTAGAGCTCATATTTATTCTACTTCAAATGACGTTCTCTTAGGTTTTCTGGTATTGTTGTTAGTTTTAAAGATGTAGGGCTCCGAATGAAAAATTCAATTATCACCAAATCATTTGATAGAAATTTCAATCAATATCGTTTTTTATTCCCCCTATCTATACTTGGCAGACTCATCAATTTTGACTAGCCATTATACATAGTTTTCAATAAAGTAATCAAAACTTGGGGTGAAATAACTACCTCTTTTCTCCTCTTGGGCTCTTGTACTATTAGTAGTGTAAGAAAGTTAGTTGCCACTAATATATACATATTAGTTTGAAACAGTGAGCATTACTGTCCTATGTACTTGACTATGGGAGCTTTTCAGTCAGCAAGACTAAATAACTCGTTTTTTTATAAAATTAACATAACAACTAATAAGTATAAATAAGTATAAGTATATAAGTAGGACGTATTTGAAATAAACGATTAGTAAATAAATATAAAAAAAGAAATATACAAGCAATTATTGTTGAAGTATTTATTTAAATCATGCACAGACTCGTTTAATCGTATTTGTTATTACTTTGTTTACATGATTCGAAATCCACTACTCGGGGAGAAAGAAAGAATTCTGCTATTTATATATTTAATAAAGGTCAGGAAAAAAAAACAAAAAACTCGGCTTTTTATTTAAAGATTCGCAATCATTCTACAACTAGAATCAGCTTATTTACGTTATTTTATCCTCAGACCTTGCAGTTTTAGTCAGCGGCATAGAGATTATCCAAAATTTATTGGCACACTGGAATCATATCACTAATTATGATTTTTTTCAAACTATGAACACAATACAGACATAAATGATGAAATAGGTATATCCAAGTGTATGTGAAGTATGTTCAGTAGCAAATATAACGTTTAGAAAATACATTAAGGAAAAACATAAATTAAAAAAAAAAAAAAAAAAAAAAGAAAAGGAACTTGTACTTACAAACAAACTTAACCATTTAATTCAGCACGGTAAAATACTACTGTACAGTATGTCCATCGTTAAAATTTAGAAGCAAAATTACCGCTATAGACCGACAAAATTCTATAATTCCTTTAACTGATTCAGATTGGTCCTATTTTTTTTTTAATTTACATCTCTTCACTTATAAACCTCTTAAAATGATAATTTGTTTGAAGGCAATTATCAAACAAAAATTAATTAATTAATCCATCCTAGATCTCACTTTATAAGATTTTGTACCAATGTAGCAAGTCACTCAGAGACACTTCATTACCATCCACTATTCATTTCAAAATTGTGGCCCAGCATCAAAGGTTTTAAACGTAATAATAATAAAAAAAAAAAAATGTTTTTTTATTTTTAATAATAAACCATGTTCAATTAATGGTTGATTACCATTGTTTATTCATTAATGGTACATTTATTAATATGTTAACATGACAATTTTAGCTGTAGTTTACTTCGACTAATTTTTGTTATGATCTTTTAGTGCTTTCGTGTTACAGTCCATTTTCGATGAAAAATGAATTTTCACAATATAGGAACTGCATAAAAACAATACTCATGAAGTAAGACAAGTTTAAAGTATCATAGCATAAGGTCTCCTGCACTTAAATTAAATGGAAACCTTTGATTATTTTATAATTTTTATACATAAAAGACATAAAATAGTTGTTGCTTACGCCTACAAAAAAAAAAAAAAAAATTGCTTACGCCTTCACAATTTATGATTACGTGTTATACTGAGAAATTTTGAATTTTGACTTAACTTTTTTCCTTATAAATCAGTAAATTTGTATCTGTCGATCTAGTTGTCTATCAAACATATTTCTTTTTTCTTTCTATTGGTGAGCATACTTTTAAACTATTAGATATTAATTCATAATGATCTATTTTTTATTTACGTTTTTAAACAAAAAAAAATTTAAAACGTAATATAGATATTTAAAATTAATTTTCTCAATATGAAAGTTACATCCCACCATCGATGTATTAGTTTTTTTTTTTACTGATAAATAGATGTAAAATTATGTTCACCTACTTTCATCTGCATTACAAATTTTAAGAATTCAAATGATCTTGGTTAACATTATTATTAAAAGATATTGTTAGTAAAGGATTTTTTCAACTTTAGATATCTGAGCAATCGTATTCAATAACTTAATATCTCATCATGAAATATTTTTTGTTTTTTTTAACTCAAATTATCATTGATAATGAGCTTACATAATGATACCTTTACTGCACCGTTACTTTATGTGATGCTGATACATGTGCACTAAAATTTCATTAATTTCCGGCATGAAGTCTATTTGTTCGTTTTTGAGTGTAGCCAAGCAGGAAAAAAATATAATATAATTTAGTAAATTACAGTTGTTTTTTTTTCCTTAGTTATTTCATTCTAACATTTTCCAACTACTGGAGGACATATTAAGTGACATTCTTATAAAGTATACATTAAATTATTATTTGAATACCTGGTAATATGCATGAGGGCTGCGTAGTTGCGTAGCGAATAGAATGGAGTAGCTACGAGTTCCGTTAGTTCGGACTCACTCATTTATTTCCTTTTTAATATTAATTATCTTTATAAGATCGGGGTAAAGAAGAATAGTAATTTATTTTAATCAATGTATTGAAATTCGTAAGAAATAGATGAAGGTTGGAATTGAAAATTAATAAGAAAAACAAAATTATATTGTCTAGTTACAACAAATAGATAAGTCGCTATGAATTTGAATTAGAATGGCTTCATAAGAGTTGAGCATTCGCTAAGTATACATTTTGCATGAGAGCTTTCACCAAACTGGAGCTTATCGAGACTCTCTCGTCGGAGGAGAACGTAAAGCTCAACATCTGTATCAAATTCTCTTTTAAAGATTTTTCTATGTTCTTACTTATATAAGACATGTACCGCGGCGTAACTTCTGCAACTTCGTCAAACGTCTGCTTATTAGAGAACGATAAGTCAGTGACTGAAACTTTCTTAGCAGATTCCATTTGTTCCACATCCACCCTCAATGTAAGCTCGGTATGATATAGTTGCATTATTTTATACCTGGGAGCAAAGATTAAACCAAAATTAGTAACATGATAAATAAAAAAAGCAAAATTAAGGGAAAAAAGTTACATGGTACATTGGTGGAGCAAAATATTTTTCTCAAGTTACTCCAAGTCACTCTATTTTCACTATTAATGAATAGATAAGTTGTCTAAGATGTTTTACTTATTGACTTCGAAATATTTTAAGTTCTACACTTGTAATGAGCCTTCCAAAACCATTCACTCATATCATTTCAAGCAAGTTATTAACTAAAGTAATAAAACATATAATAAATACTTTCTATTTACTTACGGGCTTATTATATAAGCTTTGTAACTATTCGATCTAATAACAACTTGTTTGTAATTATCTTTATTCCCTGTAACAACGCATCCGTTATCAGGTAGGGTTAGTTCTGAGGCAAATCTATACTATAAATAAAAGAAAAAAATATTAAAACAAATCATAAAAAATATAGTTTTTATGATTGGCAATACAGTTAGGTTTCTTAATTGAGATGCGAATTGTATTAGTTATGAATTCTCGATATATTTAGCTCACTATAGGAATTGAAATTGCACAATAACCAATAAGAGGTTGTTACCTTTGCATGGCCAGTTATAAATCCTTGATAATGATTATCATTCGAGAAGAACACGTCCACCTCTAGAGGTACAAGACTTTGTAAGAGGTTGAACTGACCAATCAACTGTGTGCAGAGCTCGTTTATTTCGTCGCCAGCCACTGCATTGACAATCAGCAGTAGAGCGAATAAGATCTTGGCCATTATCGTGGTAGGTTTGTACACCATGGCGATATCGCTGTTCTTATAAAACTCTCGTGATATCTCGAGTGGTAGTTGATAAAGGTATTGCATTAGAAACTTGTCATTCTGCTAAGAGCCTTTTGTTCTAGAATTTTTTTTTAATAATTTATTTATTGTTATTTACAACTACAATATACAAAAAATACACACATCAAGTAAATTTGCTGTAAGTGATACTAAGTGACATGATACAAACATGTGGAGAATCTAATCATTGATAGAACTCCGAAAACACTTCTTAAGGAGAAGATCTCGAGACCATCTTCTTTTCAGACGCCTAGGAGGATTATTAGGTAGTGAAGGAGAAGCCAGGCTAGAAACGAGTTGGTTTGGGTGGTTGGGAAGTTTATTATGGAAGGATTGGTATCTGGTTCTGGCCAAATCGGCAACATAGGGGACATTGAGGTCCTGATGGATGATTTGATTTGTGACAAAGTAAGGAGCATTAAGGATTTTGGACTGTAAGGATTGGATTCAAGAGGAACTAGATGGTATAGTGGAGCCCCATAGCTCAATTCCGTATGTCCAGATAGCAAGAAAATTTTAATCATATTTAAATGAATTGTTATTTATTAAAAATTAGGTTCGATTTGAGCAGATAGAATTTCGTGATCAAGTATAAAAATTCTTTTCTGTGATACAGACTACAGATAAATTATCAATCAATGGAGATTAAATATTTATTTTTATAAGAACACATTTTTACAGAAAATAATCTAATATTTTTGAGATTATTTTAATTTTTGGGAAGCCAGGTTACAGACGACAACAAAGTAGAGAGCAAAACATAGGCCACGGTAGTAGCAGTAAATAGATGATAGGTCTTACTGATAACAGTATTGAAGTTTAGAATGCTCTCTACAAGAATGAAAGTTGTCATCGAAAAAACCATTTCAAGGCCGGTAGCTATGTATGGGTGTGAAGAATGGCCTAGAGGTAATTAACGGAGGCTCAACTCCTAGGAGAGAAAGCTGTTAACAAAAATATGATGCGAGGTCCCCGAAAATAGAATTTGGAGACGGAGTAATGAAGAGCAGAGGGGACTGTTTGGGAGACCTAACAGAGGCATTAGTGAAAGGTGCAACAATAAGATGGATTGGACATGTGGAGAGAATGCCGGAACAAAGAATACCCCAAAAGATCCTCTATGCGAAACCAAATTTCAAAAGAAGAAGAGGGCTGGATGATGCGGAGGAAGATCAGAAGGTGGCTTAATGTGTGAAGATACAGGGAGAGAATGGTTGGCTGTTGGAGGAGGCCTGGGCCCTTGTAGGACCGTATTGACGTAATAATTAATGAATAAAAATCAATTTCAAACTAATATGAATTTAATAAGCAAAATAGTACGTAGTAAAATATGACTAATGAAATTTAATTAATAGTATACGCTTTCGTACGTAATAGGTCAAATTGACTAAATTATATTTGACTAATGAAGACTAGCCTGCAACCTCTTAAAAGACTAAGGCAGTTGAAACTGTGAAATTAAAATTAAGGTAGGATAATTTATAATCCATGTTTTTAAAAATATTAATAATAAAATTGTTATTAAAGTTGTAAATTTATATTTCCTTGAAAATGGCCATATTGACATATTGGTTGGAATTTTAAGTGAATCAGGTTCAAACTGTATGGATACATAGATTTATTCATTATTTTATGCCCATTTGAAAATTTAATAATTTTTCAAAGTAGAACATATTTTTTTATGCCCACATAAACTTTTTTTTAAGATGTTGTTTAAAGGAATAAGTAGTGTATTTTTATAAATGTTGACCACACAAGTAAAAAACAGTATTAGTTTGATACTGATTAGTAAAACAAATAATTGTTTTTTTCAAAACTGGAGGCTCATTAAGAAGCGACATCAACCTCAATATTGATACACATTTTAAGAGACACCATCAACAGAAGATAATGTTGCGATGAAATCTTGACATTTACGTGTCAGAAGCAACATCCGTTTCTGAATTACAATTTGATATCATGAGTACGACTTAATAATGGGTTTTGTCTGTGTGTAATATAACGAAAGCAATGATCTTAAAATACAGTGCAGCACTTTAATATAATAATGGTATACAGGTACATTCAGAATTCTTTTAAAAAATCGAAGACCGCCTTGAAACCATTTTAATCCTACTTTTTTTTAAATGTAATTTTCTGATGAAGGTTGGAGGGGCTGTACTCGATGCTACGTGCCTCGAGCAAGAAAACAACATGTTCTTTCTTTTGCGGCCTGTTTTTTCGACACCACATCCCCTCGCCAAATGAACCGTTAACCTTTACCAATTACAGCTTCGGTGTACCGTTGACACAGCTACAGGTCTGTTCGATTGTAACAAGTCTTCCAAGTTATACTTCAACTTAATATTTAATTTAATCCTAAGTCAACGTCAATATGGCATTTATAGTCGTCTACATTTCTATAGTTTTCATCTATAATTAATACTGAAATGCTGTTAGCCATCTTCTTAACGGCACAACATCAATAGATTAAAGGAAAGTTGATTGGAAATTTCTTCGTTTTTTCGGATCCTTCCCTTCGGACGGCTAAGAAGCGCAGAAAACTGAACCTTCAGGCAGAAATTGTATCTTTATTGTTATTGTATGGTTTGTAGGTTGATTAGCAGTAGTTCGTTGCTACATGTGCAACATTGAACTACTGCTGCAAACCTGTATTGATAACAAAGCAGGGAAAGGTTAAAATAAATAAATAAATTATTAACTTTATTGATTATTAGTAAATCAAAACCTCTTTTTTTTATTACAATATTTTTATAAACCATCTTGCAAATATTACTTCGTCACTGGAAAATGTATCACAGTTCATTCAGTTATATGGAAAAAATTAATGTTCATAGATTGGAACGATTAAAAAAAAACTTATTCTGTCAGATTTGTGTAGTAGAAGCTTCTAAGTACTTTAAGTTTTTTTTTTTACAAGCCCTTTATCCTCACGTGTTTCCTATTTGAACCCACTACGAGTACAAATGTTACAAAATACATTTGCTTTATCCTACAGGGTGACAGAGGACGTTTCAACCATAAATTAATATATAATGAAATATTATAATAATTATAAGTACCATTAATAAATGGAATATGGTCCGGGTGTGGTAAAAAAAAAAAAAAAAAAACTCAAATAGAGCTATCTATTTTAACTATTTGTATTAAAATAAATTGAAACCACATCGATGAGGGTTTTTTAAAATTTATTTTCATTTTTTTGTCTTCTTAATTATTTATTATTATTTTTCTTCCTTCGATGTTCTCTATTTTCATTTATACTTTTATTAGTGTATGGAATGGATTTTCCATTGCATGGAAATGGAACTGGCTGTAAGGGCCAAATTACTGAAAAAACAGGGAGCAGGCCATAATTTTTGTTCAAAAATAAGGGAAAAATATAGTCCCTACGGATCAAAACCGTTGAAGATAGGAACTTCCAGGGAGTACCAGTCGATTGACGCTGGTCTTCATCGTTACCTCATCAAAATCTCATTTTTCGTATTTCTGGCACTTACAGTTTTTCCATTTTCATGCCTCAATTGTCCCTTTTAGTAAGTTATTTTTAGTTCATCTGTGTTTTTTCTTTTTCATTTAATTTTTTTTTTTAATTTTCAGAATAATTAGGATTAATAATAAATTAATATTATTAGAAATTTGTCACACCAGGATTTCTTAGCGTATATCATCGCTTTTGTTTCATCTGTTTTCTTTTTGGTTTTATTTTACATATTTTCTTAAATATTGTTGTTTATTTATTTTTTAATTTATTATTTTAATTATATTTATGTTCTTTAAGTTTATTTATACTTTTTTACCAGGATGACAATGACTTTTGTCGATGCATGTAATATTATTTAAAAGGAACAAGTTCCAGAATAAGTAAAGAATATTATTATATTGTACTTATATGTTATCAATTTTAATTTGTTCTCAACCTAAGAAAAATATTTTTCTTTTAATTAATTATTAAATTTCCTCGTATTTCATGTTTATATATTTTTCAGTACAACTAAAAATGTACAAGCCTTTTGATATTTAAACCTTGCCAGAAAATTTTAATTGGGATAAGACTTAGGTAATAATAAGGGCAGTACAATTGTGTTGATTTATTGAGTTTCCTTGAAATCGTTTGAGCCGTTTACGAGAAAATCATTAAAAAGAGTAAAATCGATTATATAAAGTTGCACTTTTAGTGAGTTGATTTAAGCAAAATGTTGCTGGAACGTCACATGCTGTCTTAAATATGTAATTTGATTTTCGTACGTTTTCCTATTTGAGCTTGGCTGTTCATAAGCACACATACATACGTACACATTAAGACCACTTTGCGGAACTTATGATTCGATTCAAGAGACATTAAGCTAAATAATTCGATATCACCAAAGCTCTTATGCACATCACTTTAAACATGTTTTATACCTAAATTATACTTATTACTTATAATTTTAATACATTTGAAATTACACTTTTGAAGTAGACCACCGTATCTTCTTTATACAATTGATATTTCAGTGTACATATTAGATTTATGAAGTGGTAAAATAAAATGAAAGCATGACTGTAAATATGTTTTTATTATTTAAGAAATAAAAATTATCTTAAAACATATCAAACATTACGATGTCCTTTCTTTCTTTTCTTTTTTTTTACAATATCGTTACAGTTGGTTTGGTACAAGTGAGGAATCCCATGTTACAGGAACAGTCCAAGCCTAAATCTGTATCGTGGTACTCCCCGCCTTTCGGGCATCTCCGGATGTATACTGAAAATAAAAATAATCATTGATTATAATTTGATTTGCTTAGGCATAATTATTGCAATGTAATTTTTTCTCGAACAGACTATGCATTTGTCCAAAACTAGTTAAAACATGAAAACGTTAAATATCAGTATCAAAGCTAATAATTAAATTAATATTATGGATATAAAATAAATAATGTGCACAAACTTTATGAGAGATTTTTTTAATGCAATAGACGTAAGCAACATAACCGTATGAAATTCTAAATTTTCAAAAATCAAAATTCATTCTTTCTAACTGATCATTTTTTTTTAATGCTTCTTAGTAATTGGCTAACACTTTCAAAATACTATCATCAGCACACCTTACCGAAAAAAATTCTTCTTCAGATTAAACTTTAATTTTAGGTTTAAGTTTTGAAGTGCAAAGTTTATCTAATCTAAAGGCTTAACTAAGTAAGAATACTCATATTTACAAAAACAAATTACATAAATATGCCTTAAAAAGATAGTTAGGACTATTAAATGCAAATAAAATTGCGTTATCATTGATTGGAAATTAAGATAATTAATATAGAAAAGAGGCTAAGAAAAAACTATATGAAGAAAAGAATTGGGAAAAAATAACGGCAGGCGAATTGTCCCTATCACATCCCCCGAATTGTCCCTTTCATATTTTTTTTTTCTGTTACACCCTTCCTGGTCATTTCTGACATACGGGAGTGAGGAGGAGGATTTAGCTACAAGTAACCGCCCTATCCAAACCTTACTGAGTGGCCAAGTTTTCACTACGGGAAGCTACGACAAAATAAAAGTCCACCTCCCACCGTTCCGCCTTTGGCTGAGGGAGTTAAGACGTGTAACTAGCCAACCTCATTACACTAGCGGCGCCAGTTCAAATACGACTATTTTATCTTGTGGTGTTCCCAAAGAATGAAAAGTTGTTGTTAGAATTGGGTGGAAACTTCTAGCGAACCCCCAATACCTTCCTCGTATACCAAAAATTACCAGGTGAGAGGTGAAAAAAAAAATCCGGTGCGGATTTGCACCAGGCCGCTCCAGCTATGAGTATATCACATTTTTATCAAAAAAAATAATTGGGTAGCTGGGAGGTTACCATTATGGTGAGGTTGTGGCGGCATGGAATGAGTGTTGCCTTAAAACGGTTGTCTCCACAGTTCACAAAATCTCACAAACAGACTAGAACTAAAAGAATTACTAAAAAAGAAAGGGTAGGTAACCTGCCTCTATCTTAAACTTTATCAAAATTCAATCTTATATCAACTTTTGCAATCACCGAGAAACCGGCGGTTATTTGCGTTTCACTTTTATTTAGGTGGCACATTCGATACTTGTCATGGTATATTTTATCTCAAGAACAACCTATCATGTGAGTAATAATTTGAAGTGATACGAATTCAATTATAAAATAATTAAATCATTCCTACTTCAATTTTGAATATTTTCGCTCTTCTGTTTATTAAATAATCGAATTGGTCTGGAAATCGTCATTTAAAAAAAAAAAATCTAATCTATAGTGTTGTCATGGAGTGGTTGTTAACTCACAGGTATCTTTATATTTATCAATTTATTTATCTTCATTATCATCCATATATCCCAAGGTCATTATTGATATGTGACGTTTGTTTTCAAGTAGTTCTTTTTATAGCCAATATACTTCGTTTCAGCTAATTTCTTTTGGCTATTGGATTGATCAACACTTTAGTAAAAATATTTGGACACTTTTTATTTAAATGTTGGTTTAAAGTCGCACATTTACTAAAAGTTAAATAAATATTCGGCGAAACAATCAGACCAGGAGATTACATATCTCGGAGTGAGAATAAGGATACATATTGACGCTACCCCGGACTTGAGGGGATCGATGAGACTTCAAATGGAAAATGCGCGAGGATACTACGTAAGAGTGAAAGTGGCGAGAGAGTATTACGCTGAGGGATTCTTTTTCACCGGTCCGTCAGGATTAAAGAGTAGATGGACTTTGTTGAAAACTACTGAGCTTCGGTAAGAACATTTTTTGTGTAGACACTGAAACGTGCAGTGCAGGATAGCACCACCATGGAAGAGGATCAAACAAGGTCGTCATGAAAGAGCGAGATCATAGTGAACTACTCATTCTTTAGAAATTTCATTTGCGAGTGTTAAAGGATGGTGGGATCCACATTAGGAAGGGACCGAGCACCTGACACCAGTGGGCCACCTGAGCTGCACAACAGGTAAAATAGTAAATAATGTTCTTTTAAATTTAATTTCCCTCCCATCGCCTATCAGACGACCTCAATGTCCCATAAGTTGCCGATTTGGCCAGAACCAGATACCAATCCTTCCATGATAAACTTCCCAACCACCCAAACCAACTCGTTTCTAACCTGGCTTCTCCTTCATTACGTAATAATCCTCCTGAAAAGAAGATGGCCTCGAAATCTTCTCCTTTAGAAATTTTTTTGTCTTTCTATCAATGGGTAGATTCTCCACATGTGTGTATCTTGTCATAATATCACTTATGACATAAATGTATATTCTCTAATAGTTTTTACTATTCCAGGAACTTTTCAGACTGCCACTGTTTTACTCAATAAACTAATGAACTTCATATTAAATAATTTTATTCCATAATTCTTATATATAGTATGCTAGTTTTTCATTTTTTATTTTTTATAGTACATGTTTCTGTTCAAAAAACTGCTCGTAGATTTCGATTGCTACAACACCTACTTGACAAACGCTCTAAACTTCCCATTCACTACAAAAAATTATTATTATAATAATGATGATAATCAGACCAATTTGGACATACGAAATTGAGCTCTAGGGTTCAACTAAAGCATCAAATTACTCCCGTATCCAATCCTTACAATCCAAAATTCTTGATGCTCCTTATTACGTCACAAGTAAACTCATCCACAAAGACTTAACCCTTTCGTAGCAGATTAGGCCCGAAATAGATATGCGTCTTTTCATTCCCAACTCCTTACTCATCCTAACCCATTAGTTCTTAATATCTCATCCTTAACAATCCCTGATAATCCTCCGAGGCGTCTGAAAAGAAGATGGCCACGGGACCTTCTAATTTAAATTAATGTTTGAAGTACCACCAATGGGTGGTTCCTTCCCAAGATTTTCATGTGTAAATAAAGCATCCCACAGTTTTACTTATTGTATTTATTATTTGTACAGTTGTAAATTATATTAAATAAATAAAATTTACCGTTAAGAAAACAAATAAAAACCATTAATTTATTGTAAGTAGACTGTTTTAATTTTTACTATTATTCAGGCTAATACCTACCTAATAAACTACCTCAAACAGTCTTATCTTATATAAACTAATAATCAGTTTGTTTTACAAACTCATATTTAGAGAGCAGCTTACGGTATCCCTCTCTTTTTAACAATTTTAGAATACATTATCATACTACATTGGTGCTATATTTAATTACATTTTTTTATATTTGTCCTGCAAATAATCAATCCAAAATCATAACTTCTTATTTTCTTTCTATTCATACTCTGTTACTACTAAAAGTTTTTGAAATATAATTATTCATACATTTCGCCCATCATAATTTTTTCAAATGCTCTTATTTATTATTTTCTATTAATTTTTTTAATATGAAGAAACAATAAACAACTTACCTCGTTGAGTTATAAGTAGGAGGCTATTAGTAGGTCAACCAATAAAAATATTATGCATCCTAAATGTATTCTTAGATTTTTAGAACATCTTAAAATTTGGTATTTTTTAACTACTTTAAATTATAAGGTTTAACATTGCCAATGAGACTTGAGTTAAAAATCAGAATTTACCCAAAATCATAGTGCTTTTAGAAAGGTTGGTAGAAAAAATAAATATAAATCTTACTTATTAAATAAATCAATTTTATATCCAAATCCGTCTCAACACTTTATTT
>NW_027112003.1:61818-83856 GCF_000696795.3 Halyomorpha halys
AGGCGTCTGAAAAGAAGATGGCCACGGGACCTTCTAATTTAAATTAATGTTTGAAGTACCACCAATGGGTGGTTCCTTCCCAAGATTTTCAAGTATATATGAAACATACAACATATTTACCTATTGTATTATTTTGTAAAGTTGTAAATTACATTAAATAAATTTTTAAAAAAATCAATTTTTTTTCTTGTGCCAAATCGAAAAAATGAAATCCTTTTTCTTGTATCACTTTAAAATATTGTAGTACGAAAATCAAGAAAATCTTTAAAAGCACATAATTAAGTAACTTAAGTTCTTTTAAAGATTTTCCGCAAATTTTTATGTTTTACCAGAACTTTAAACGGTACCAAATACCATAAATTGGACTATACAAGCTTGAGATATCAGGAATTGTATTTGTTATAGTTGATATTTTATTTATTTAAATCTATTATGAGCAGAATGGAAGAAAACTCGCCTTTCCAGTAGAATGAAAACAACCGAATTTTGTCAAAGTATATACTTGTAATAAAGATTTAAATATAAAATGCACGTTAAGTGGGATTCGAAAACAATAAAAAGACATTTCAATACTTCAAACAACTATGAATACAGTATCTTCTATCGCAAATTCAAATATATTGAGTCCAATCGAGTGGTATTAGGTAAAATTCAAACTTCTTTTGAAACCATAAAAATTATAAGTTCATTGATTGAGTACCCTAGGCGTAGAGAGAGATTTTTTGAATTACGTGGAAAAAAACTTGCATTTCATATCATGAATTTGCAAAAAATGTATACTGATACAAAAAACCGTTTCAGCACACCGTAAAACGTTTGAGCCAAAATTTTCAAATCAAATTTTTAGTAGTAGATCTGTGTAATTTGAACTTTCAAATGCCTTGATTTGCATTTATTTATAATTATTGACCCATTCATTTAGCTTTTTTTTACTGCATTACCTTATATTATTATAATAGACAAAAAATACAATTTATACAAAGGTGCATTAACTTACGGACTGATGACAAAAGTTCTCTCATTTTGCAATTTAATAATAAATAATGTCAACCATTGACATGATCAGAACGGATTCTGATTCGAAAATTCTGAGATACGGCCTCAGCATATACGGCAACCGAGGCTGTTAATGAGTAATTTATTTGTGATGTTAGTATCTGATAAAAATTGAAGCAAGTACTTTATCCTAAACCTTTTGTACCTGATAACATAATACTCCTATACGTATACTTCTGGATAATAGTTACTTACTTAACAATATCTTGTAAATTTATCTTGATTGATATTTATAAGTGACTTCATAAATGAATTTATTGGCAATCGAGCACTCGAAATCGCTCATTATAATCAAATATAGAATTAATTTAATTTGTTTTATCACTAATATTTAAAATGGGATCGATCATGAGATTGGAGTATTTTAATCATGAAAAGTGATAGAGAACCCTTTTTTTCGCATCCTTCATAGAGTATGATTATTACATAATGAGTACATACATATTCCAAGAAATAGAATTTCTTATACTTATAATTTGTAAACTAGTTCGACATCTACCATTATTTCAAGAACCCTCCGCGGTAGCCTTACTTATCTGATTTTTCAAACAGACAATTATCGGTTCGTTATTGTAGGACCTCACACAGTCTCACAAGAGTTCATAACACAAAAAAAGCCATGCTTCCCGGCTGGAGCCACCCCACTAAAACCCCCAGGATGCGATGGTCCAATAGTACTTTGGAATATTTGCTTAAGATGGTAATATGAGACTTAAGATTTCTTTTAGAAGTTTTTATCATGGTGTTCCTTGAGTAAATGGCAGTAATTAAGAGATGTATATGTTAAAGAAAAAGTAGTGAAGTCCCATCGGCCTCACCTTTCTATCTCGATCCGTTTTTTATTTTATTTGTTTTTAAAAATTAAAAACTTACCATGAAAATCATGCTTTCTCCTTAAAAAGTCCTACAAAAATTTACCGTAATTGAACTTTTTTTTTTTTTTTACTTTTGTCACCATTTTCGAAACCTTCAATGAATTCACTTAACGTCAGTGATCGATTTGAAGGAAAGTATTGCTTAATTGGGCAATTATAGGATTATAGTAACTTTGGTATAACTAATAACTAAAGGTTATATTCAAGAAGAGATCGAATTATGGAGATCAAAAACATGATAGCTACTATATTAAGAGAGTGCAGAGTTTTATTATTCCCTGGTATTGCTCTTTCAGTAATGGAAGGCAAGATATGACATGCAATGATGATGGCCACGCAGTACAATATGCATTAATAAATTAACATTATTATTTTTTTTTTATTGATAGATTTATTTATTGATAGATATTACAATCTGCCACACAGTTGTGGGCAATAGGTAATAGTGATGAATGATCTTATACATACTAAAATAAAAAAAAAAATTTAAAAAAACAACTCTCTGAAAATATATACAAACAAAAGAATAAACAAGATGAACATAATCAAACTATCTGTATGAAAAATAAATAAATAAAATAACATAATGATAAAATAATGTATACAATATTTACACAATCGACCTGAGGATCCCTGAGCCCACTCTATCCCCCACGTGTGAGAGATAGAGCAGAGCTCAAAAGATCCCAGCGATCCCTCTCGCCGCATCACTGATAATGAGTCAGTGGAGGCTGAGCAAGTTTTTAACATTATTAAAGATTTCAAAAGATTTACCACTAAAGCAATTTACTGCCTCCTCGGAACAGTGACAAACGTATCCTTTCTTAGCATGAAGCAGGGACTTGCAGTAACTCTCTTCTGAATCGTCCGCCGCAGCCATCATCAGGAAAGCCAACAGGCCAACGATATAGACTGACTTCATTTTGTTAAAGATGGTCTGAGGTGTGATAAAAATCCTCTTTTTAAACTAAATTAGTATCTTATCTCAATACATTATCATCATTTTAACAACCACTTGCGTAATAATTAATAATTAATTTTGTTAATTTATCTTATTCTTATAATACTGACGCAAGTGCTTGACCTTATTGACTTTGACGGTATCTGAGCAACATATGTGCTGCTGAATATTCTATATAGGAAGAAATGAAAGAAAACGAAGATTCATTAAGGTTAATATTCAACTCGGAAATCATGAACATTTATTTATAATTCAATTTTGCATGGACAATTTACTTAACGTCAGGAGGATGCACCACGAGGTGCTATCTCCCTCATGCCAGCTCATGCCATGGATAGAACATCTCATTTGCTGATAGTAAATGTACATTTACAGGTGCAAATATAAAAAAAAATAAATAAAAAAACAAAAACAATTTTGCGTTGTAAAAGATTTTTTAAAAAAAAACTAACGCCTTAATTTATTTTAAGAATTTACTAGTGTATCCTTAGGTCTGTTTTGTAATTATAACAGTTATTGAAATTTTATATTGTTTAGATAGCTATTGTGATATATTAACTCTATAATTAAACCATTATTCACTCGTTTGTATTTCTTTTTTCGTCTTCATTTGTCACAAACACTATACTATGAGTGAATATTTTTTTTTACTTAGTATTTATTTTATGATTTGATTAGTATTACTGTAGACCTGCTGTGTTCTTAATAGCCCATCAAATTTTTAAATGGTTTAAATAGAGTATATATACAATATTAATTCATTACAAAATATCTATATGCACCTTATGGTTCCATTTTCATTTGGCACAATTCATGGACTTGTTTTTCTTGGTGATTTATTTTAAGATTCTTCTATAAAAGGACAGATATGTGAAGGCATGATTAAAATTACTATGTTTGTAATAATAACTCAATAAAATTATGTTGAATTATGCTGGTTATTTTGCGCCTTCATTTGCTACAAACTCTATACCGCACTAGTTAGATAATTTCCATTAACGACAGTTTTTCTCTCGGTGATTTATTTAAAGATTTTACTAGAAAGGCAGTAGACAGACAACTATATGTGAGGTTTAATAAATGATTAATATAACTTTGTTTATAATAATAAATGAAATTTTTTTATTGAAGTATGCTGGTTATCTTGCGCCTTCATCTGTTACAAACACTATACCGCACTAATTGCAGACAGTTTTTGCTTGCATTGATTTATTTTAAGATTTAGCAAGTTTGATAGAAGGTCAGTTATGTGATTTTAAGAGAATTAGAGATTTTCAAATGTTTGCAATAGGTATGTGTGCAACATAAATTCTATAACCTGTATTGACTTATTGCGTTTTGTTTTTATTTGCTCCTTCATTTTTTACAAACACATTACCGCAATATCCATGGATAGTTTTTCTTTTGGTGATTTTTTTAGGACCATTAAGATTTTAGGCATGTCACGTGATCAAAACTAACATCAAGATTTTAAATGAATCCTTATAAGAAAGTTATCGTCAAAGTCGAATTGCATCGTCAGTCACATTAGATAGATTTTTTTTTTTCCTTCTATATCGTTTAGTAAATTATTCGAAGCAATCTCGTCTTCGTTTTGATCCATTATTAATTTTTATTTATTTACTCTAATTATTTACAAATTGTATGAATGAATACTCATGTAACAACTGCTTATATTAACTGTATTCGAAAGTTTAAATTGTTCAAATGGCTATTTTGCGATAATAATTTAACCACTATCACTTGTTGGTGTTGTTTTTTTCGCCTTCGTTTGTCACCAACTCTATACTATTACTGTACGGAATGTTTTCAAAATATTTAATATAAATATATTAATTTATTTTAAGATTTTACTAGCACTGACCACAGGGCCGTTATGTGATCTAATGAGATTTTTATTTGGGGAAAAAAATTGGTTAAACTTGGAATATATGTGATTACAGGATCTAATTAACTTATGATAGTTATTTTGCGCCTTCATTTGTCAGAGACACAATACTATACTATGTGTGGGCATTTTTTCGGTATTACTGTACGCCTGCTATGTGTTTCTGACAGCCTACCAAAATCTTAAATAATTAAAATTAATATTTGTACAATATTAACTCTTTACTAAAACCTATACTCACCTATTGCAGGTTTCATTTGCTCCAAACACTATTCAAGCACATTTTTTTCCCAATCATTTATTTTAAGATTTTACAAGAATGGTGGAAGGGCAGGAATGTGAAGCTTAGTACATGATTAAAATAAATATGTTTGTATTAATAAATCAATAAAATTATATTGAATTATGCTGGTTATTTTGCTCCTTTATTATGTAGGAGCCTTTGAGATTTTTAAATGGATGAACCAAATGGTCGCACAAAAAAATGTGCGACATATATTTTATAGACTTTTTAAGGTTTATTTATTTTTTTTTGCTCCTTCATTTTTTAAAAACACATTACCACACTTTCCGTGGACTTTTTTTTGTGATTTATTTCATTACCAGTAAGAGTTTAGGCATGTCACAGCGTCTGACACATTAAAGAGATGTTTGATTTTCTTTCTACATATTCGCAACGACCTCTTCTTCGTTTTGAACCATATTTGATTGTTTAACGTTACTTTTGCCTAACGATTTTTGATGGTTTTTCTCCTAACAATTTAGTATACAATTTTCCCTTTATTATGTTACTAAAAAAATTATTAATGACTACACTTTTTGCCAGCAGACTAAGTAAAATGGTATAAATGTTAAGGGTGCAATACAAATTCTATAAAGCTGTATGACTTTAAATCTCGTTTACTCGGTGACAGATTTCTGACGCGGTAGCACTGTTACAAAAGTGAGATAATAAGATAGTGTAGCTGCGTTCTGACAATTTGTTTTGACAAGTTGTGACAGTAAACCTAACCTAAATCTGTAAACATTTTGTAACAAAAAAATATAGTATTTCCCCCAAAACACCTTGGGGTATGTACAAAAAATAAAAGTGTATTATTTCATAGGGTAAAGTTTTTACTTCCTGATATCAGAAACTTAATAAAAAACAAAAAAATAATGATCATTCATTGTAATAGGATTTCTAGTTATGAACTTAAGGGGCAGTTTTTAGGCGAGGAAGTTGAGGCGTCGCTTTTAGGAACCTGGGAACTGCAGCGGCGTCGGTTCGAATTCAGCTTGGAGGGATTGACTTTTATTTTTTGGCGGTCCTACAGAATGAAAAATTGATCCTCGTTCCATGGTAGAAATAGGTTGGTTATCTCTAGATAATCCCCCGTTTGTAAGAAATGGCCAAGAGGGGAATAAATAAAACCTACTATACACTGTTACTCGAAACTATAGAAGGGTTTTATTTAAAATTAATAAGGATTTTTACCTGTTTAAACATTAATTTATATATTTAAGCTACTTATTTTGTTTGTTATTTTCCACTTCATTTCTGACATTCTATAGAGAGGGGAAGGTAGGAGGTTATTTTTCAGGTCATTTTACTCAGTTCTAACTAGAGTGGGATGATTTTGATTCCAGCCGAAAAATAGAAGTCAACCTTCCCCGACCGGAAGCGAACTGGCGCTGCTAATGTTTCGAAGTTTTTCGGTGACGCTTTAACACACTCGTCTACAACGGCCTCTAATTTAAGCTACTTATAATACTTTAGAAATTATTGGCGTTAGACTTAAAAATATGCGACAACCATTTTGAACAATCTACCATGTTAGGCCAACGCACCCTAAGGTGTGTTCAAGAATTTAGTACCGTCTTTTTCAAGCATTCTAATACAGTTATCCATAAATAGAAATTATTTAAGCTTACTTCTAGGGTATTATATAATTTTACCTGCCCAAAATAGCTGGCTTGTAGCTCGTTAACTTACCCATTTTAATTTTCCACTTTTTTATGATATCTTTCACAAGATCAGATATTCATCACAAGTGTCAGAGTCATGAAGATCAAACCATTGTAGTTATAACAGTAGTATTAAGAACATATCCAAGATGGATTTGCGTGCTAACATACTCGTACATGTGTTTAACAGTATTTGTTAAAAATTTGAATTTAATATTCGCTAGAATAATATCAGTTATATGTATTATTTAGATAAAATAAATCTACTTCTCTACACCTCTTTATTGAATATTTGGATTTATGTTGTTATTAGGACTTGTAAAAATGAGGGACTATGATGTAAAAACAAAACGGTCTGTTTAAAATGATTATTAGTAGGGAAAGGATTTTTATGTTTTCACATATTTTTACCTTATCATGATATCTTCGATTCCTTACTAACTAAAGATGTTTCAAGACATTTCTGGCCAAAAGAAGCCATATTTATATCACATATTTTTAAATATTTGGTCGTTTATACATATTTTGTTGTAAATCCCATATTTTCTGAAATATTTGTTATTTTTTACATATTTTTAGATATTTTGTCCTGAATCACGTATTTCCTTAAATTATTTGTTTAATTGTAAATACATTTTTCGCATTAACTACGTAAAATTCAAGAGAACGCAAGAAATTTAAAGGTGAAATTTATCATAAACAGTGCGTAAAAATTCTATATTTGAATTTTTGGATTTGAAATTCTATATTATCTTTGAACACAAATTAAAAGCAGTGGCAATAATAAATTTTCACACAGAATTACATCGAGAATTTCTCAGAATCAATTAAAAAGAGCAAGGGTCTTATTCCTGTAGCATTATTCCTTTGTTAACTCCTAAATCCATTTCTCTGTTTCCCCCGTTCCCATGGTCCTTTCTCATCTTAGTCTTGTTTTACTCCCCTAGTTTAATTACAATTACTAATTAATGTCTTGTTATTGAACAGCTATGTTTTCTCTAAGTAAATTTTTTTGTACATATTTTAACATAATTTCTTTAAAATATTATTCATATAATATATAATAAATACATATTTATGTAACTTTTTTTAAGTTATAAAATTACTAATTAATTAGTAATTTATATTTTTGAATAGTACATATTTTTTTAAATATTTGACAATTTATTAGCACATATTTATGTACGTATTTCAGATATTTAGCACATAAAAATCATATCCCTAATTATTAGGGTCTTTTGGTCTGTTTAAAATGATATGAATAAAACTCTACAAAGAAAGAAAAAAATCTACAAATATTGGTAAAAAATATACATTTTTTTTTAAATATTAATTTAATAAAATTAACCATATAAAATCTTTTTTTCCTTTTTTTTTTTATAATATACTATAAATATTTATTCAGTTCGGATTATTTTGATACAAGGTCGAAGTTTCCCTTCTTGATGATGAATGTGTTGCATTCTCTGAAAAAAAAAATTATATATATTTTTAGTTATAAAAATTAGCGTTATATTTTCGTTAATATTTTAACAGAGATTTGAATTTAAACATTACTTTTCTATATAAATATAAAAAGGTATTATTATGAAAGTAGAATAATCTTGTATGACCATTGAATTAACTAAATAATCCGAAAAAGTGTTATTCAATAATCACATCAACTAATAGGAAAAAACTTTATTAAAAACAACAAAGACTCAACTTCATTGGGCTGCTATCTACACAGCATACTTATCTAATCTGATCGGACGATTATTTTAATTTAATAATACACAAACATAACAAATAAACAAGTAACAATATATAATAATAGAATACAATTTTTTTCTTTTCTATTTGATGATTTTTTTTTTCATCTTTCTATACTTGATTAATTTTTATTGTGTTAATCCCTCCTTTTTTTTAAAAAAAAAAAAAGAAAGGAAGATTCTAGTTAAAAGTTCATTAATACTATTTTTTAAGTTAATAATAGTTAAGATTTTCTAAATTTGATTGGAGAAAATATAAATTTGATATTATTGTTAATTTCTAATTTAGATTTTTTTCATTCACATTTTTTTATGATATACTAAATAATTAAGAATTTATTTCTAAAAGATTCAGAAGTCAACTTTTACAAGACTCTATGAGCTCAGTTCATTGACATCTCAAATTGAATAAAAACACATAAAATATAAGTACCAAACTGCAATCAAACCATTACCTTTCAATAATGCCTGCATGTGATAAATCCACTAAAACATGTACAGTACATTCTCAATGCTGGAATACTCCAGGATGATCTCGCACAAGTTCCGGCTAAGGAAAAAATAAAATAAATTAATAATTATTTATTTATATTATAAACAACAATGGATATAATAACTATGTTTAATATCACTGTATTTGATGAAGCCTATTTGAAGGTATCCTTTAACACAATACTTGGTTTAGTCAGAAATTTTGATTTGGAGTGAAAACATCACGAATGTTAGTTTTTAAGAAGTAGTGACTGCCCTCGTATATTATATGTACATTTTACTATGTTATAATTTTAATAAAGCCTATACATAATTCTTTAAAAAAACATAGTTGCGGTACCATTCCTACACAACTACTAAATCCACTAACTTTTAGCAAAATTAATACGAGAATAAAGTTGTTCAACCGAAAGTAACTGTCACAATTGACCAGCATCAAATTGGTATATTTGCACACACCATGAAAATTTTATCAAAATCAGATTATAGTGGTATGTTTTATGCCCATCATACGAATGAGTTGTTAAATTCCATTGTATGGACAGAGACGAAAAGAAATTTGTTCCTAGTTATCTAAAATGCAAAACGTGAAATTTTATTCAGAGATTTTTTTTTTTTCTATTTCCTTTTTGGAAATTGAAGCTTAACCACTGGCAACCTTCTACATTGAAGAAGCAATATAAGAAGTGAAAAGTGATTATTGTTGTTCAAGTTTGTCGCTTAGAACACCAAAATGAATATTTGATATCAAATTGTATTAAAAAATCTATTTCTTTTCTTAAAACAAACTACACAGGTTTCAGAAAATAACAATGGAACATTACTATACTTTATGCCAACAAATAATCCTGGATTCACATAAATTCCTTTACTCTCTTTTCGTGATTACTTCTTTATATGGTCATCACTAATGAAAAAAGTAGAGAATGATATTTAACTCGATTTTCTTAAAATTATTTTTTTTTATGAGATATTTTTATAAAAGCTAAGGTTATCCCTCTTAGTTAAATAATACACCCATCATGATTTTTCCTTTTTACCTGCAAATAGAAATAGTGTCTTTACATCCAGTGATATGGTTGAGATAAGCTTTAAGAAATTTACTTTGATACAAAGTACCTCTTTCACCACTAAACTGGCAAAACTAAAACCCTAAACCAATAAATACTGTTTAATTTTTGGCTTAATAATATTTCTAATGCCTCAATAGAAAATCGGTTTGATTCAACAGCCTCAAAACATATGTTAACTTTTACAATTAATGCCGTTATACAATGACTCATATCATAGATCATAATAAAAAAATAAAATCTCACCTGAAACCTCTTCAATCATAATCGACAACGTAAGCATTACCAGCACTACAAGTAGAATTATGTGCGTGAGCTTCATTAACGAATCCATGTTGATTAATGAGCAACGTTTTATATTGGTTTCACCTTTGCTGTCAAGATTACTGGATGACGGCAATTAAGATTATAAATTTAATTACACCTTTGAAGGAAACTTCATAATAAGGAAAAGTGCTTTCACAGATAATAAATGTGAGGACAATTGGTTGACACTCTTGTCCATGATATTTGCTCAATCAATCTTAAATTAGTTGAAATTGGTTTTTTATCTCTAATATCTAGAGGAAAAGGATGTGTATATATACAAATTGATAACTTCTTGATAGTTTATGACATATATTTTTAAGATTCTAGTGATTGTGAATAATAAAACAACTCTGTTTCGGCGACGATTCGGGACTTGATTGTTTTCATACTAATTTATAGTACAGTAAGAAAAAGGTTATGAGAACAATAAATAATCCTATTGTTTTATTATTGACTAAACGTCAAAAATAAATCATATACAGTTATTAACCTTTATCAATTTATTAAGTTTTTATACTTTATCTATTTAGCCAAAATATTTTCTTTATTGCCGTCACTTATCAATATAATAAAAAGTATAGGGAAGTATTGTGATCGTGAAAATGTTTAATTGAAGTGTTAAAAGTAAATTATTTATTTATATTACTAATAATTATTTTACAGCTCGTCTTAGTACAAATAAGAAGCCTCTTAAAATGGTATATGTGTTTTGTTTTTAAGTTGTAACAAACTAAATTTATGAATTTATTGTAGATATATACCGTATGGATTATGCTTGGAATGTGACAGTAACTAACTTACTCCCTGAAATTGACAAGTACCGAAGAACCAGTACCAGTAGTACTTTTGAACCATTAACTTAAAAACGGCTATAATGATTTTTATTTGGCTAGTCATTTTAATTTACAATCAAGTGGTCTTGAATGGGCATTATATTTTTTGGATTTTAAAACATTTTTCTCTAAAGTAAATTTAGTTTTGTTTATTTGAAATAATTAATGACCTCACAAATTTTTCAATTATGTGTTGAATAAAATTGAAAAATTCGTAGTCCTATCGAAAAGATATAATGCGGATATCACCCCTTGATTTTCATAGATATCACCCATTATTATTAATAGAAATGAGTTATATTTTTAGATCTAGAGCTTTCTAAGATTTTTAGTTATAACTCTAAGATGGTGCTTTCGTGCTAAACTATTCATTTTCACATTTTGGTACTTATGAATATCTTCCATCATTAGGAGATATTTATCGTCGAAATTACTGTTAAAACACGACTATAATCATAGTTGGTAATCACCTATTTTTCCAAAACGCATGTTTATATCTACGGTTGCCTAGAGTATTGAGGATTATCCATCGAACAAGAAAAGAGACTAAACAGACTAATGAACTATTTTATAAGATTCATTTTCGGTAATCCTAGGCGTTCCCATATCTCACATTACTATTCCGAGCAAAGCTTCCTCTGTATGGATGAGCTTCCTCTATCCTAGTATCCGGAGACAATACCTCCTTGGCACATTTATATTTCAAATCCTAATAACCAAAAAACCTTCCTACATTATTGACCTCCTTACCCTACGTTTATACATTCACCTATTAAACATAATATCCCAACCTATAGAATCTCTACATCCCTACCTATAAAACTCCCTCCAATGAAAAATATTTAGCTGTCCAAGCTACCTCATTTTGGAATTCCTTACCCATATCCATCCCTAAAGCTTCCTCAACCTCATTCAAACATCAACATATTCATAATATATCCACCTACTAGACTATCAAACTTCCATGTACTTGTGAATAATAGGAAACATTATAAAAATAGGTAAATAAGTATTTTTGTTCAAATTTTATTTAATTTAAAATATTGTTATAGATCCATCTAATTATGTTCAATAGTCAATATAGCCAGACAAAAGCTGTTAAAAATGTACCTAATTGTTATTCCTAGGGCACCAAGTGTCCCAGAATAAAGATTAATTTTCTTTCATTCATGTAATGACGGCTTAAAAAAAAAGTATGGTTAAAACAATGGTATTGAGGCGCGAAAAATGATGTAGTGAAACCTACTTTTTTTTAACTATTGAGTAAAACTATAAAGTTACGGCCTATTTACAGTTTCTTCAACCATAAAGAAGTATTTTTGCTTTAACGTTTAATGGTATTCTAGCCATTAACATCCTTCTACTCTAATATTGATGCAATTATTTTATTAATTATCATACATATAATAAGTTATTTTAAATTCGTTAAAAATAATTTACCAGCGATTCATTCATTTCTTAAATAATTCCTCAGATGAAAGAACACAATTTTTATAAATAATTATCAGACTATTATCGTATGATGTTAATATAATAATAATTATTAGGATTTTTTATAAGACATGAACAATCAAAAGTTAACATTGTATTGTTATTTATTTATTTATTAAATAATTCCTCAGATCAAAGAAAACAATATTTATAAATAAATAGGATTTTTTTATAAGATATGAAATATTAAAAGTTACCATAACATTGTTAGAATATTTGTCAATTAACTTAGACTAGCCTCAATCACATGAGGTTTAAATTCATGCATAGAAGCATGTTATCACAATAAGATCATAAAATAATACAATTATTGTACTATACTAAAAAAAATAATGAAGAAAATAAAAGAAAAATAATTATTTCATATTGTGTAAATGACCAGAAACATAACGCCTTCATTCTGGCAGACGCAACCCGCTCGACTGCTCATTCTTGCAGTGAAATCCTAAAATGGGCTGGGAGAGGATGATTCCAGAGTTGGGCAACTATGAAACTAATAGCTAAAATTGTCATGGATACGATATTTATTTATCAATGATTCATTCATGAATAAGGGTCGCATCCATGGAAATTTCAACTATAGTTAATTTTTGCCCAGCTTTGCTATATTCCCATCTTGTGCTCAAACTGGTCGCCTCCTGTTATCACAATAGATAATTTAGATAATTCAGGGGTAGTAAAATTACAAAAACCGAAGGCTATTTATGCCGGATATTTTACGTTGTATTATTGTTTTGGGTACTATGAAGATTGTTTATATATACTCTCTCCCATTCTCAGTATCAAGGAATAGCAACTGCGTCTAGAATATAACTTAGAAACAGAACCTGCGTTCAGATAATACCAACTCCAAGCTGAACGGCACACATTGATCAGTTGTAGAATAAGTTGAAATAATTTAAACAGTAATTTAATGTAACAGCTCGCTGTTTCCAAATTTAGAGAAATAGATACCCAAATACTAATAAATAATTCAAAATTCATGTTACTTAAAGCACTTTTTTTAATTCGGGAGAAGTGTAAGCCTTGAGAATTTTGCTCATATTGGGAAGTAAGTGTCTATATTTCCCTAGTATTTCAGATGTTTGTTTAAATTTTTGGCTATCTTCCGTTAACCCTTTGATTTTGTTATTGCCGCTTGTTTATGTTACCCCCTCTTTTACTTTCCCACCTATACTCAATTCAGCTTTGCTCTGGCCTTGCAACAGTAAGACTGAGCATTTCTCTCATCATTACAATTCTTTTTTTTTTTTTAAATTGCAAACTTTAATTTATTGATAATCTTACAATCTGCCAAAAATGTAGGCACCGATACACTTTCATAAAAAAAAAAATTATAATAAATAAAATACAAAAATAAATAAATGTAAATATATATAAAATATTTGTATGTATATAACAAGAAAAATAAATAAATGAAATGAATATAATCAAACTAAGTAAAATAAATTATATGCAATATTTACAATCTATACCTGTGGATTCCCGAGCCCACTTTATTCCCACCCATGAGGGGTAGAGTAAGGCCCTTCGAGATCCCAGCGCAGCCCTCTCATCGCGTGACTGGTAACGAGCCAGTGGAGGCTGAGTTAGTGCGCTAAAAAGTTTACTCCTAGAGCGCAACGTCTTTTTTTCTCATTTAAGTATTCTGCTCACCTGGACGCCTTCTGCGTTTCTTATATCTTCTTAAATCATGAGTCGGGGCAAGAAAATATTAGATCGTTAACGAAATCTGGATTCTTCAGCCCCTGATGGAAGAGCTACAATATTCAATTTCAATTTCAAATTGCATTAAAGGTAATCGTAAAGATTTTTTGTCAACATCCCATCCGATTATATATAAAAAAAGAACAAATCCTCTGTCATATGATAAATGCTCACGGGACACCTCTAAGGGGACAAAAAAGTAGCACACTCCTTCCGGGTTAAAAATACACTCCGCAGAGGATTACCGCTGTTCTGAATTCAGAATTAGTAATTATTTGTTAATATTCCTTAACACTGACTTAAATGATTTTTATGTATATATTATTTTCAAATTAATCCATCATTGTGAACACAATCTTGTATTACCTCTCTTCAATATAGCTAATTGTAAATCTGTGAATTTCTTCATCCTTCTGTTTTCACAAGCTAAATGAATGAGACATTAAAACATATTTAATTACACTTTTACTTTATACGAAGTCACAAACAATAAAAAATATTTATTTGAGATTTCGTCAACCATATAAAAATTAGAGTTGTGTGTAATGTTTTTTAAATTCTTAAGCGTTAAAGAATGAATTTTTTTCCAACAGAGAAATGATCAATTAAAACTTTTCTGCTATATATTTAGTTATTAATTACACCTTTGAAACTCCTGCAATAAATATTAGCCCAATTCGATTTTCTCACCATTTAGCAAGGACATTTCATTTTTATTACTAATTGTTGTCGTGAAGTATTCTTTTACCAACACTAGACTAATTAATGCATTAACTACAATCTTTTTTTTTGTTTAATTTTAATGAAGTTTTCATCTGTTTTTGCTACAACTGTTGCTAAAATTATTTCATTTTTTTTTCCAAAAGTTCAATTGTAGAGCTGTAAATAAAAAAGATCTAATATAACAAAGATTGACGAATTATGCTGATGAAAATTTATTATTTGACGAAGGGAATTTTATTAACGACCAGAGGAGTAATCTAGTACTTAGGATTGTATTTTAAAATGAGCAATTCAAAGTCCGAAATGTTATTCAATTCATAATCAACTTAGATATGATTTTTTTTCCAGAAATTTCTACATTAAAGAATATAAGACTCTTAGTAAAATTATCCATACTCTTATTTTTGAATATTATAGTTTGTTTTAAGGTCGGTTCAAAAAAGTTACTAAATAAATAAATTTTCCAAGATAACCTCTACATACTAATCGAATTGGTATATGTTAGATTCCAAAAACTTGTTAACTCATCTTTTGAGTTTCATGACAGAAGCTTTGGCCAACACCCAGATCCTGCTTTATAATGAAATACTAAGTATCACTATTAGTCATACAGTTTGAATTCCCACAATTTTGCTGATTTGTACTTAATTACGAAATTCAACGGAGATAAAGTGAAAAAAAACTTTATTGGTAAACAAATAGTACAATGAACATTACGACATGCTACAACTATTACTGGTACTGATCTTACAAGCTTGGGATTGATGGGGGTATATATAGGAGCTGTGGAGGGAGGTGGCTCGGAGTTGTAGAGTCAGCAGGAATTGCTACCATAACTCTTCTCCAAGAATATCTTAACTTCGATCATAAAACAGCAAATGTTAATACTTCCTTCAGCTTTGTAGCTTCTATACTTACTTCCATTTATTAACTAATAGGCTATAATATGAAACAAAGCCCAAGTGTCAGGTAATAAGAGATCGCGAGTTCTTCTCATTTTAACTTATTTCATGAAATATTCTATATTTATATTTTATCTATCATGTGTTGTTTTCATTATTCTGAACTAACCTCTGCTGATATAAACCATTATTTTTCTATTACATAAATTATTAATATTTCATGTTTAAGTCTCAAAAAGTAAGTATTTAATTAGTGCTGCTTAGATGTTATACATATAGATAATTTTTTTCATGTTTTAAATCGGTAGTATCCCATAGATTTTATATAATGAAAAGAAAAAAATCTTTATAGTCATGTTATTTTTTGAATAATGTAATTCCTTCAATTAAAATATATGATCTATAGTAAACCAATTACATTTATTGATATTTTTGTCGATAATTCATATCTTATTACCTTAATTAAGAAGCTTCTAAAAATTAAGGCAAAATCTGTTGTGTAGGGACAGGGAAGAAAAAATAATGACTCATCATTAATTAATATTAAAAAATTTTAATTTTTTTTATAATAAATAGTATAAATAAAAGGTTTTGATGGACTAAATGTTCAAATTAAAATTTCTCATTCAGGTCAACTTCTCGCTATTCACAATTCACCAAGTACACGCCTCGTCCATAATACTGTTTGGTATTAATAAAGTCTGGAAGAATAAAACCAACATAAGTAAATTAAAAAATGATACATTTACCGTTTATAAATATACTACATATACTTATATATATAAAATAAATGCGTTCCCCTCCATCCAATAAAGGGTCAGGGGTTCAGTAATTTGTAAGGACAAAAATCGTTTAAAAAAAAATCAGATTAGATTTTTGTCAATAATTATAAAAGTATTAGGTATTCCAACAAAATTATTTCTTATGACATTTATTTGATTAATAAATAATAATAATTATTAAAATGGAATTTACCTTTATCAGTTAAGAAATTACGAACAGTCTTCTAACTTCTAATACTTTTTGCAAACAATAGTGCCATTAGTGCACCTGCAAAACATTCTGAGAACTTTGATTTCCCAGTAAGGCAATTTGCAGGTTCCAGCTGAAAAAAAGAAAAAAAAAATTATTATAAACTCTAATTAATATTTTATGAGATGTAGAGAGAACAATTAATGTTAATTTTAGTATTTTATTTTATAATACATTTGACCAAATAGAAATACAAACATTTAAATGTAAAAAATAAGGTGCCCCTTTTTTGGTACTACCTAATTTGAATGTCACATTTATGGGTAAAAAGTTTCCCCATTTCTGTGATGTCCATATGTTTGTGCTTGTCTTGTATATTGTTTTTGCTTTACCTGGAGCTACAGATCTACTATGTTCTAGATGAACTTTAAGGGAAGCTACATGCTTAAAAAGCACCTAAATATATTTTTATTAGGAGGAAAATATCTATTCAAACTGTTTGACAGTAAACTCATAACTATATGAAACTGTATTTTACCTTCTGAGATACAATACAGTACAGAGGTAAACATATGTCACTGCTTTGCTTGAAAAATGACACATCATACAAAACTTTTTGGGACTGGTCGTTTTTCAAAGATAGTACCGTAGACTAAGGTTACTTTTTTTACTAAGGTCAGTCTACAGACTTTCTAATGACATTAGATTTGTTACAGATTAACTTCGTACAATCAATGGAATGCCTCTAACACAAAATAAACAAAAAGATTTTTCAGATGTGCCACTATTCAAGCAAAGCAGCAATATTTCTTTTTTTGTGCTTACAATTTATTCAGTTAACTGAATGTTAGAAAAATATTTGGTGTAAATTTAAAATTTCAAAGATACATAACGGACTTCATACATAAATCGTAAGTCTGATAAAAGTAGCATATACTTATATAAAAGTCATTATTAATTTTTTTTGTCAGAAATATAAATATTAGAATTTATACCTCGGTTAACGCATGGATTATTTTCTAACTGATCACCGAATTATTTTATACCAATAAAAAATCATAATTATTTTTTTAATTTTAGACAAAATTTTCTGGATATTTGAAACTATGTTTGCACTATATATTCGTATATTAATAGCAATTTAAAAAAAATATGTAAATACATTTAGCACAGCAAAAATCTCATTGACATTAGAATGTTTCAATTGTGAAGCATTTTACTTGTGGTTCATATATTTATTTCTCATAAATAAACATGGCAAACTAAAATTCTCTATATAAACGTTATTAACTTTATTAAAAACTATATTTTTCTTTTTTCAAATAGGAATTAGTTATAATCACTGTTTAAAAAAAAATACTTAAGTAACCTACTTTATATTCTTTCATATTATTTTTTTTTTTTTATGAAAATTTTCCAATAGCAAAAATACAGACTTTTGATAGAATAATTTTTAATCGTTGTGGAATAAAGCAAAAAAAAAAAAATCGAATCAGCTGAGATGTTGGAATGTGAAAAAAATGGTTTAATGGTTTGTTACTAATAGTAGTTCTAAGAGACAAGGTCAGTTAATAGAAAAAAGCATGAATGAAAATTAAATAACAATTGTGAATGAACTTGAACTGAATACTAACCTGACACCTCGGTAAGGATGCTCATGAGAGCAAGTACCGTGACGAACACGAGAAGATACCTCACTAGTGTGCACATCGTTGAGACAGTAACGACTGGCAAGCTGGACTGCTACAAGCTTATATACAATACCTACTACTAGCGTCAGGGGCATTTCCCATGTAATTTCGTAGAATTGAAGAGTATATCTGTTTCCTTTGCCTTAATGGGTTCGGAAGACGATCGAGTGCCTAAATTTACACAAGCGATAAGCTTTAAGTTGCGTCATACTGAAGATGTGTTTGTATATAAAGATGTGTTTTATATATAGATGTGTTATTATATATAGATGTGTTATTATATATATATATAAATAAATGAAAATTGTCTGTCATTTCTTAAATGGAACAAATAGTGACTCTAGGAATATATCTTCATTAAAATGTTATTTTGAATCAGTTAAAAATTCTTTTATTTTATTTATCTTTGTTATTTAATTTTAACTACTTGATGCTCAATAGTTCTATTTTTTTATCCATATTTCAAAATTTTCCATACTCAATAGTAAACTTCATAACTTCACTGCTTATGAAATGCCTTTTGGTGTGTGTTTAATAATTGTATAATTAAGCATCAGAAGGAATAAAACAAAACAAAATTTTAATGAACGGACTTTGAGCTACTGTGCATTAAATTATCCATTATTGGATTATTTTTCTTACTCTTAGTTTATTATCTTATTATTTTTGTTGTTTTAAGCTGTTGTCATATTTTCCTATATTTTTTTATTAATAATATATTTTCCTTTTCCTATTTACTTTTGTAAATTTTAAATTAATCCCTACTGTCATTTAATTGTTAATGACTAACTTTATTTTTATTATATTTAATTATTTATCAATTATCTTTTTACTTCTTATTTTTGTCATTTTTTTTATATATTATCTAATACCCCTGTCATTTTACTTCTCTTTATACCTCTAAGACATTTTCTTCTTCATTGTATCTTTATTAATTCTATATTGCTATATCTTCTATTATTTTTAGTATTTATCACTGATTACCTTATTAGTATAATTGGTTTATAATTTATTAAATTATCAGTCATTAATGCATTTATTTTTTTATCTTTTTTTGTAATTTTACTTTGTTCATACCCATTTTTTGGCATGCTAATCCCCACTTATTATACTGCTACAAACGTTTCTTGACCTTATATTTATTAAAAATATATATTTCAAACATTAGATTAAATATAAATTTTTCAGACAATGTGCAATAATTTTATTCAAATAAAATATTAAACTTTACGGAAAATTGAGTGAAACAATTAATGGTAAACACATTACACAATAGAATTTATTAGTGCTTATCTCTGTCATTCATTAAATAACAACAAGCATCATAATGATCTTACACACTATCCTTTGAAAATTCCATCTGTCATGCACTCTTCTAGGTAAAGTCGAGATTACGTTGCAAGTGTAATTCCTAATTTTTTTTTTAAATATTGCTTTCATAACACAACTAAAATGCACTTCATTATGGAAACATAAAATTGTTTATGCTGTAATGTTTTGCATAAGAATAGATGAGTGAAATATATAGTAAGATTAATAAGTCAGTATCATAATTTTTTTTAAAAGTACCCATACGATTCCTAAAGTCCTCTAACATTTAATCTATAAACTTTTAAATAGTTGAATATATATTTTTTTTCAAAAGCCTGCCGATTTTATCAACAGTTTTACTGATTGAATTTAATTTACAAATACTGATTTTCTAAAGATAGTATTATACATATTTTAAATTTGTTGACCAATCTGAAAATTTTCCAACCAACCAATATTCTAACCCGCATAGATTTAATTGAGAAAAAAAATTCAAATTAAAAATCCTATAATTAACAACTTTATTTTTGTTATTTTTTATAAATTGATATATGCATTGTATCAAAAATAATCTTATCAAAATATATTACTGTAAATCCTTTATGTGTATTCACAATGCAACTATATATGTAACTATGATGCAACTATGATATGCAGTAAAAATAATATTTTCGATTCGAAGAAAATAATAATAAATAAATATATATAGTTGATCGTAAAACTTAAATATAAGAAGATGGGGTCAAAAAAATCAGGGTTGCGGTCAAAAAAAGAACAAATAGTTTCTAACTATTTATTGTCCGACGTTTCGCCCCAATTTTCAGGGCTTCATCAGGGCTATTCAAAGCCAAAGGTTAAACAGAAGGTGACAATAAATCGGAAGCGTGGTGCATTTTAAATAATAATAACATTTTCAAAACTGTTTTTAATATTTTTTTAAAATTATTTAGGGTGTTAACCATGAAATACTTTCCTGGAATATGTAGGAAAACGGATTCGATCAATTGATGGGTCAATTATGACAGATTAACTGACGCGCTCACGATTAAGGCGTTGTCGCCATTAAAACAAATTGATAAATTGTCGCATATCGTCTGGTCGATAACAAGTAACAAGAATTAAGGTCAAACCGGAAAGTATGTGTGTATTACATGGACCTTTTCCTTATGTCATTCATTCATGAAACCACAGAAATGTCAATCTGTACTCATAATTCAATGAACATTTCATACCTTATTGACAATCCTAATATAGTTCTTCCGCTTATGTGTATATATTTATATAAAATGAGAGATATAGAATAAAATGTTTCTTTATAACAAATTCTTTTTTTTTTTTTCGAAAATACAATAACTTCTACACGAAACATAGGAACGTTAAAAAAATTATAGCTCTCGCTCATTTTCTCTGGGCTTTTATTACCAGAAATGCTGTTGTGAGATAAGCGCTGGGATCTTCTGGATTTCTGCTTTTTCCTACAAAATTAGGGCGACAATCTTCATTTTCAGTTTCCCAAGCTGAATGTAAATATTTTAAACAGAGATACATGTGTTTAAAATGAAAGGAATATGGTCCGGGTGCGGTAAAAAAAAAACTCAAATAGTAGAAATATACTATTTTAATGAGCCAACGTTTCGCCCCACGTTGCAGGGCTTCTTCAGGGCTAAAAAAAGATACAAACACATAGTTACATAAGGAAAACAGTAGTAAAAAATAGTAGTAATGTAAAATAGTAAATGTAAAGGGTAATAATAAAAAATAGATAACAAAAGAAATATTAAAGAAAATACAAATAAAGAGATGTAAAAAGAAAAAAGAATACAAATCAAATGATCCGACAGAATGCACACCTATTTTGACGGCAGTCAAAACAAAAATGACCTTTGGTAATGGGAGGAGTGGGGACGGCAGTAGTGCCACCTTAACGAAAATAATTAGTAAAGTAAACATGATAGAACAGTATTTAAATTAGGTGAACAATAAATGGAAATATAAATTAAATACATACATTAAAACAGATAGAGAAACAAAGGAAAAGTAAAGTATAAAATAATGGGAT
>NW_027112003.1:88376-90472 GCF_000696795.3 Halyomorpha halys
AAGGGAAGTTTTGGAAGTTTTACAAGTTTTGGAAAATAAATAAATAAGTATACTAAGAGAAACAGCTGTTCAAACTGCTTTCCGTAAAAGTGGATAAAATCTGATGTGTTCTATATCCACGAGGTAAAGTACTTTTTTTTTTAGATATTATTTAAACAGTTAAAAGTTCTAACCCTAATAAATAAACATTTTTATGAGTAATTAAAATTATTTAACAAAATGTTTCTCATTGGATTGTAGAAGATAGTTGACCGTATGAAGTAGATTGTAGAAAGATAGTCCGGGTGGCGTTCATTAAAGCTATCAAAATAGTAAAAGAAGACTATATTTGCTGCCAACGTTTCGTCCCACTTTGCTGGGATTCATCATGGCTGTCAACTGGAAAGCCCTACAAAGTGGGGCGAAACATTGATTAGCAATAAATTGTCTTCTTTTACTATTTTGATACGTTTATTGACCACCATCGAGATTATCTTCCAACAACACGTTCCTCAGTTTAAGTTATAGTTATAAAACAACACCACCAATAAAAAAAATTTTAAGTTAGCTACCCAGATACCAATCCTTCCATAATAAACTTCCCAACCACCCAAACCAACTCGTTTCTAACCTGGTTTCTCCTTCACTACCTAATAATCCTCCTAGACGTCTGAAAAGAAGATGGCCTCGAGATCTTCTCCCTTAGAAATGTTTTTGGAGAATCTACCACATGTTTTTATCATGTCATAATATCACTTACAGCAAATTGACTTCATGTGTATATATATATACAGTTGTAAATATCAATAAATAAATTATTAAAAAAAAAAAAGTTAGCTACATGAGATTCTCTCTAAATAATTTTTTCACAACAATGTTAGAATACATATCGAATGTTGTGAAATGCCGCACTCAGATAGAATACATATGGATTCATTATTGGCTAGGATGATACTATGTGACCAAAAAGGTTTAATGGTTTGTTATAAATGGTAAGGCACAAGGTCAGTTAATGGAAATAGGAACGATTAAAAGATAAATGACAATTGAGAATGAACTTGAATCGAAGACTAACCTGACACTTCGGTAATAATGCTCATGAGAGCAACTACCATGACGAATACGAGAAGATACCTCACTAGGGTGTACATCGTCGAAATTTAAACTACGACTGACGAATCTGTCTGCTACAGTCTTATATATAGGACCTACTGGAATTTCCTCCTGTCTACGTAGCTTCATAGAATAGAAGAGAATTACTCTGTGAGTCAGCTACTTTAATGGGTCGTAAGACAATAGTGTGACCTAATATACACAAACGGTAAGTCATTTTCTGTTTCAGACTGTTTAACTTAGGTCATTTATACATGTGTATGTATGTATATATAATTATATATTTGTATATGATATATATATATATATATATATATATATACACATTCATACACACATATATAATGTATATAAGAGATCTTAATTTGCATTGGCCATGACAAAAATGGATTAAGGGAATGAAAAATGGGATGAAAAATAAATAACTATATTAATTTACTTTTTGTATTTATCATCATAAAAAAAAAAAAATGATGTTTGTCCATAATTATAAAAGTATTAAATATTCCAACAAAACTACTCTTAATGACATTTATTCGTTATAATAATTAAAAAATATATTATTTACCTTTTTCAAATAGCATATCACGAGCAGTCTTCTAATATTTTTTGCAAATAATTGTGCCATTATTGCACCTGCAAAACATTCTGAGTGCTTTGATTTCCCAATAAGGCAACTTGCAGGTTTCACCTGAAAAAACAGAATTATTATAAAAATCTAATTATATTACTATGAATCATGGAAACATAAATCAAAAGTAGTTGTGCTCTATAAGTTTTATTCATATGTTTTATTGAACAGAAATACCTTAGAGCTAAAGGAAACAAAGAAACTTTTTTTTACCAACTATGCATTATTTTTATTTAACTATTCTGTTTTACCTGAAGATTGTCTTCAAGGCCGATTATAAGGGAAGTTTTGGAAGTTTTACAAGTTTTGGAAAATAAATAAATAAGTATACTAAGAGAAACAGCTGTTCAAACTGCTTTCCGTAAAAGTGGAT
>NW_027112003.1:90522-91725 GCF_000696795.3 Halyomorpha halys
TTATATATGTGTATGTATGTATATATATTTCAATTGGTTACCTTAGAGATTGAAGGTATTATAGACCTTGAAGATCTTTGGCCGCCTGAACCAACCATCTACACGCCTGCCTAAATATTGGAGCATATGTGATACATACATTTGAACGTTTGAGAAAGTAAATATTTCTGAAGGACGATGTTTTACTTATCGAAAAATTATAGTGGCCCCAATATCTTAATTTATAAAATATATATTTTATATTATGTATTTAATTTTTTCAGTTGGCTCAGTAGGTAATCCTTCCAGTTTGCTGCATGCAGCTCTTTTGCAGCTTTGTTGCTTCTGTCTATCAATCTGGTTTTTGACCTCCCGCGTGGTTTCTTGCCAACTATACTGACTGCTATTCATTGTTGTTCTGAGGAGTCCTGCTGGATTGTAGAATCGGACCATATGTCCTGCCCATTTTAATCTCCATGCTTTCATATCATCAGAAATTGAATGACCAATCTCTGCAAACAAGTGAGTTAAGGCTCTGATCCCAGGTCGCTCCTATAATCGAGGGACTTTCCTTTTATCTTTCGATTCCGCTTTCTTAAACCAGAAAGGTACCCACCTGTGAGAGATCAGGTTTCAGAGCTGGCTTCATCATGAAATTGTACACCCTATATTCTATATTCGTATTTCATAGTTTTAGGAAATTCGATTAAAAAGTTCCAAATGTATATTTGGTCATCTGATCGCTGCTTGCGAGTGAATATTTTGGCTTTTGGTGCGTATTTAATAGGTCAATAAATGGCCTATGAACATTTTATATTTGTTGGAGAACTTTATTGTGTACGAGGCGATTATGATTATGTAAGTATCGATTATTCAAGTATTCTCCCTATTCCTATTTATTACCATATACTTTAATTTTATTTTCATTCCTTATTACCAAGAACAATGTTATATTTTATTATTTACAATTTACTTTTTTATTTCTGTTCATTATTTGTTTTGTGTTTTTACTTTATATTATACTCTTTTGATGGTATTTGTATTTATACCTCTATACCATTTTCTTCTTTATTGTATCCATATTTATTGTGGTCTGCTTAATTTGCTACTTCTTTTTTTTTTATTATTTATAACTTTTCCAATATAATTTGTTTATGACTATATCACTTATTGCATTACCTGTTATTGTTGTAATCATATTTCATTTTTCTTGTAATTTGTATA
>NW_027112003.1:96005-96531 GCF_000696795.3 Halyomorpha halys
TCTAATCCTAACTCCCCATGTAAATAAACCCCAATAATGTCTATAAGGAGCATCACAGAGATAATAAAGCAGTATCTTTCTAGTAAGCGTGCGTTATAATTCTGTTCTCTTTTTTTCAAGCCTTTCAGTCCAAGTACTACTGATTGAAGATTTTTCACTGACTGAAGATTTTTTTATTTAAATCTTAATTTTATTTTAATCTAAATCTTTTTTCTAAAAACTTCACCGATTGAAGTTTTATTTTTTAACTGTTCTCTCATCAGGGATTTTTTTCTCTTTTTTCTTCCGGCTTTCTTACCTTTTATTTCACTTACATTGTAATTTTTTTTTAATCACCAAGATGGTTAATGATGACGGTCAACCACCAGAATTATAACGCACTCAGTTCCCTTTTTTTCAAGCCTTTCAGTTTAAGTGCTTCTAAGTTATATATATATATATATATATATATATATATATACACATTCATACACACATATATAATGTATATAAGAGATCTTAATTTGCATTGGCCATGACAAAAATG
>NW_027112003.1:96666-99583 GCF_000696795.3 Halyomorpha halys
ATATATATATTGATCTTTACGAACAGAATTTAGTAATATTTTTCGTGGAAAGCCATTTCATAATGGACTTTAATAAATACTAGCAAAACGTCATAATGATCCAACACAATATTCTTTGAAAATTCCATTTGTCATTTACTTTTCTAGGTAAAGTCCAGTTTCCATGCTAAGATTCCTAAATTAGTTTCCGAATATTTCATGCAGAAAACGATTAAAGCGTATTTCATTAAGAAAACATCAAAGATTTTATGTTTTGAAAGAGCATAAATGAGAAAGTATTATTGCAACCAATGCAAGCAATGTCTGGTATATCAAGGTCAATGTATCAACACGTCTCTTTTTCTTCGAATTGAGCATTCAATTCATAAAACTCTCTGTAATTTATTATGCAATCTTTTAATTGACTACTTTTATTTAATAAACCTAATAATTATTTTAACATTTGTCACTGATAGACTGTACCGATTTTTTAAAAAAGTCTGTTCTGTTGTATCTGTTTTTCCTGACTCCTACAGATTTAATAATGAATTAATTTTAATCACTATATTCTTCTCGGTGAACAAGGGTTGAATGTTCCTCGTTTAAATTATTTAACCAGCCTTTGTGATTCTTTCTATATCTCAAAACTGTACTTTTTTTTTATTATTTATAAATCAACATGTACAATGTAAACAAAATAATCTAAAAATCTATTACTGTAAATCCTTAATGTGTACCTACGTATGTAGTGTACTTATGTACCTACTATGTCGTGGTATACCTACTTATGCACAAAGTTATACTGCAAAAATAGTACTTTCGATTCGAAAGAAATAATAGTAACATTTTTAAAACGTTTTTAGTAAATTTTTTCGTCAAACCTTTTAGTATCTTAGTTTTTATCATTTTATCATCATTATTTTATCATTTTATCATCATCATCATCATCATTTCATCATTTTATCACTTATTATGAAATTCTTTCCTGGAAGACCTAAGGAAAACGGTTCAATTCATGACTTTGAATGTTATGACGAATTGGCAGATGAGCCAGATAAGACTGGTATGCGTCGTCTAATCGATGACTAGTGACAAACATCAAGGTCAAACCGGAAATTCCATTGGACAAATATACATCCAAACACGTGTGGGTGTGTGCGTGCGTGCGCGCGTTTGTTTTTATTCATGGACCTTATCTTCATTTCATTCATTCTAAAACCTCTAAATTTTGCCCATCATCCGATTGAAAATTCCATCGCTTATTCACTATTCTAATTGAGTTTACATGTGTATACAAATAATTGATTGGAGAAGATGGTCGCGTGGTGCGGTCAGCAAAGAAACATCATAAATAAACAAAAAAATGTTTATTTAGGCCGTCGTTTCGACCTGGGCCCTGTTTCATAATGAACGCTAATAGTATTAGTTCATAGTACAAGTGTAGAAACTAGTCTAGTAATAATACTAATACTTATTTTTTCATGATAGGGATGACTATTAGTGATATTGCAAGAATTAAAAAATACTAAAGTACAAGTTACTATTGTATAAGTCTGTGTAATTAAATTAAGATGAATCGACTAATAGTATTAGTTTGTACTTTATTATGAAACAGGGCCCTGATTTTCAGGTCTTTATCAAAGCTATAAAAACAAAAAGACAACAACCATCATTCAGAGAGAATATATATATATATAAACTTACGAGCACTTGGACTTAAGACTTAAAAAAAAAAAGAAAAAAGGGATAAGAATTATAACGCACGCTAACTAGGAAGATGCTACTTTATAATCTCTGTGATGCTCCTATACACATTATTGGGGATTATTTACATGGGGAGTTAGGATTAGAGTTGTACACAGGCCTTGTCCAACCGCAACTCCCCCCTACCTGTTAATGAACATGCCTCATAAACTCGAAAAAGATAACCACAACAAAACACACACAAAAAACTAAAGACAAACTAACCTATACACAAAACGAAAACTAAAAAATACATTTTTCATACACTAAAATTAACACATGAACTATTTAAAAACTAATAAAACTTGTCACTCTGTTCTTCTTACCATAAAACTTAGAAACACTAACGATAAAACTTTTGTATACAAAAAAAACAAAAACGTTTACATAGATGAGAAAACTCCAGATCCTATTGATTATTCATCATGAGGAACTTGAGTTGTTCTATGTGGACCGTCCTTGGTTTTATTGGTTCTATAATACTCTCTATTGTCACTATGTTATCTTCTCTAATTGTTAAATGACGGGTAAGAGGTAGGGATGGGATATCGATATCGATAATATCGGAATATCGATATTTGGTCTCCGATATCCGATATTTTGATATCGATATTAAGGAACCGATAATATCGGAATATCGATATTGTCTCCCGATGATATCGGAATATCGCTTTAAAAAAAAAAAAAAGGTCATCTGGAAAAAGTGATCTCCGGTAGCAACAATTTTTAAGATCTTTGTGAATTTAACTATCCATATCTATATTTTACATTCTTATTAATATCGATTTATAAGGTTAGCAACAATATATTATTTTATCAAAATATCGATGTTTTATTAAAAAGACAGGGAATGTTTTAAATAAAATATCAATGCTTCTGTAATTAAATACCTTTATCAATATTACAACAATCAATATTTCGATCAAATAATATAGGAATGTTTCGGCTAACTTTCAAAATCGATGTTCATGAGAATGTTTAATTTCGGAATGAATATTATATCATAGAAACAATATCTAGAAATTTCGTTATAAAATTTTATATAAAATATTTTTAATTATCTATAACAAAAAATCGATAATTCGATAAATATCGATATATCTTTGCTAAAATTCAATAAATATCGATATATCTTTGCTAAAATTCAATATCTTTATTAATAAGAAAGTCAAATCTCGATTTGGATATTTAATTT
>NW_027112004.1:0-1329 GCF_000696795.3 Halyomorpha halys
TATCTAATTAGTCAATTATCCATTAAAAACACAGTCAAAATTATTTCTCTGCAAACACTATTAACTTTTAACTTAAAAAGTTTATTAATAGTGTTTATAATAGTAATCTCGAATCTAAACTTAAACGTCTTATGAATCTCGCAGTATTTATTTTGATCAGCAGATATACGCATATAACTCAGTATTACGCCGAGCTGAAGTGGCTCTATCCATCCTTCCAATACCATTATTTCCTAGCTTCCTTTCTATTCTAAGTAATTAGTACTCAACGCCCTCCCTATATCCTAGAAAAACTACAATTCAAATTCTCAGTCCAATCCCGTACTACCTGGTCCCGTTTATCTGACATCTACCCTCCACCTCACCGAACTGTTGCATTTGATAATTCACTTTTTACCTGAGCTGAATATCACTGGAACTCTATTCCCTCTTTTTTTTTTTTTTATTGATAGATATTACAATCTGCCACACAGCTGTGGGCAATAGGTAATAGTGATGAATGATCTCATACATACTAAAATAAAAAATAATAAAAAAAATAAATAAATAATAATAATAAAAAAAAAACCTCTCTTAAAATATATACAAACAAAAGAATAGACAAGATGGACATAATCAAACTGTCTGTATGAAAAATAAATAAATAAAATAACATAATGATAAAATAATATATACAATATTTACAGAATCGACCTGAGGATACCTGAGCCCACTCTATCCACCACGTGTGAGGGGTAGAGCAGAGCTCAAGAGATCCCAGCGCATCCCTCTCGCCGCATCACTGGTAATGAGCCAGTGGAGGCTGAGCAAGAGCCCTAAAGCCGCAAACACTCAACTTGAGTGGAGAATCTGACCATTCCATTCCCTCTAACATACGTCATGTAACAAACCTTCCCTCTTTTAAAAACTTATATTTAATTATCTTTTTTGTTCACCAATTTATCCGATATTATAATAGTACAGTTCCTTTCAACTACCTTTCTGTTTTGTTTTTTTATGTATTCAGTCATTTTTTAAATATTTCTGCATTATAAGTTATAATTAAGTGTGGCCACGCTGTTTTTGGCCAATAAATGTAAATTTTTTTTTTTTTTTTTTTTTTTAACAATTTATTTATTGATATTTACAACTGTATACACATATATACAACAAGTAAATTTGCTGTAGGTGACATAGTAACATAACATCATAGGAGGATTATTAGGTAATGAAGGAGAAGCCAGGTTAGAAACTAGTGGATTTGGGTGGTTGAGAAGTTTATTATGGAAGGAACGGTATCTGGTTCTGGCCAAATCGGCAACATATGGAATATTGAGGTCCTGATGGATG
>NW_027112005.1:0-1038 GCF_000696795.3 Halyomorpha halys
AGTAAATATGTTGTATGTTTCATATACACTTGAAAATCTTGGGAAGGAACCACCCATTGATGGTACTTCAAACATTAATTTAAATTAGAATCTTCAGGTCTGGTACAAATCCAGAGCCAGTTGTATTAGATGAATGTAGAACAAACTATAGTACACAATTGTTAGTCATGTTTTTATCAAGTAAAGTTTAAATTTTAATATTTATCATTCTCAAATTATAGTTTTATAATAATTAGTTGAAGAAATTATTTGTTCCTAAAAATTGTTTTTTATGCAAACAATTAATTTGGAAAAATTCGTCTTTATATAGTTGTATTATTGACTGATCCTCAAGATCCACAAATATTTTATTTCTCTCGTATAGTAAGCCTATGTAGGAAGAGTTTATTTAAAAAATTTACACAATCCATGTAAGGTGTAGTTTACATTGGAATGTGTTATAGCACTATACTAAAAATATTAAGAAAAAATATAAAATACAATATCCAAAATAATGCAATTAGAACATGTGGTTAGACAAGGCAATTAATTATTTAATACCATGGATAAGAAAAATTATAATTATATGGATAATAAAAATAAATACAGTACAGATGTGGCAATTAAATATTGAACTAGAGGAAAACATAATTAAATTAATGGTTATTATATAAGATGTAAAATTGGGGTACAGGTGATGATGATGATGACATTTGGGCTAACTCTACATTAGAGATGAAGTGCGCCATATTTTTTTTGGACTTTCCGAAGATTTTTTATTTCAGCTTTATATTAAATTGAATCTTTTTTGATCGTAGAGGATACAGCCGAGTAGAAGGTGATCACAAGAGATTGTCAGACTCAATCAGAGAAATCAGTGTTAGTTATATGAAATATTTTACTGGTAGCAATATATATATATATTGGGTATAAGATATCGAATATGTAACAATAATTTATTTATGTAAATTATATATTTATTTAAATATCATTAAAATTATGTATATATGCCTGTGGCTTGTTTTTAAAAGGGTTAATGACAATTTTAAATTTTTTATA
>NW_027112005.1:3063-3703 GCF_000696795.3 Halyomorpha halys
CCTGTATCATATCATTATGTCATTATGATCAAATTTACTGGTTGTATTTTTTTATACAGTTGTAAATATCAATAAATACATAAAATAAAAAAAAATTCTATTTAACTACCTTTTACTTCACCAATCTAATCCGATTTTATAATAGTACAGGTATTTTGTAACTACCTTTTACTTCACCAATCTAATTCAATATTATAATATTACAGATATTTTGTAACTACCCTTTTGTTTTGTTTTTTTGTGTGTTTAGTCGGTTTTTTAATTTTTTTTCTTCACTGTACTTGAAATTGTTTATATACAATTTTAACAATAGTAATAATTAAGTGTGGCTATACTGTTTTTTGGCTTATATATGTTATTATAAAATTAAAATTACCTTTGAAATTGTTCTAAATGGACCTAGTTCCAGAATAATAAACTATTTTACATTCCATTTCATCCTCATATTGAGGGTACCATTAACTGGGGAAAATTGGTAAAGCGTAAACATGTGCAAATCATTTCCTTGTACAACCATTGTTCGAGAAACATGAATTCTGACCTTCTTGTAGCGGTCAGGATTTTCATTTTTTTTAGTGGATGGTACCTTTCATCCTTCTTTAGTGGATATGAAGAAAATAAATAAATAAAAAAAAGTTTT
>NW_027112006.1:0-657 GCF_000696795.3 Halyomorpha halys
AAATTTACTTGATGTGTATATATGTATACAGTTGGAAATATCAATAAATATTGATATGGAGGCCCTTTGTACAAATAAGATGATTGCACGCTATGTGTGCTGGTAGCTCCTCTGAATGTTCTTATAACGAGGGACAGATCGTACATTAGTTGTGCAATATAAAATAAAATTGCCACATTTTTAAATTGAACAATATCTATTCCAAAAAAAGGTTAAGTGATGAAATAAAAGAATATAAACCTAAATTTTTAAGAAGCAATACAAAATAATGAATTTTCCTAGAAGGATGACCCTTAACTTTTTTGTACATTACTCATTTTAGGGGCTAGATTGAAACTAACATAGATTTTTTTAAAACACACTTTTAAAATAATTTTTTGTTTTAAACCAGTCTTTTTCTAACGGCCGCTTCTTCCGTACTGACTGATTCCAGATCATTGCACACATGGTTTTAAATTGGTCTCGAATGCCTTAATAAATAAATTCAGTAATAAAAAAAATTGAACAAATATAATTTTATTAAAAGACAGATGTCTTGTTATATTGACATTTAGTGTTATTATTGTCACATAAATTACATTTCCATTACAGCATCCTCCTTCATTACAAATAACTCAAACCATAAAATAAAACTGCATAAATTATGCAGTGTATATA
>NW_027112006.1:2812-3868 GCF_000696795.3 Halyomorpha halys
AGGAGTGAGGATGGCAGTTAATCACGCCACATAATAACGAGATTAATTTTAAAGAAAACAATGTAAAAAAATTAAAATTAGGTAAACAATAAATGATAATATACATAATTGAGGGGGAGAAGAAATATTTACAAAATTATTTTAAAAAAAAAAAGAAGAAGAAATAAAGTAAAAAATAATGGGATACAATATGTGTAAGTAATCAATTACACATATTGTATCCCATTATTTTTTACTTTATTTCTTCTTCTTTTTTTTTTTAAAATAATTTTGTAAATATTTCTTCTCCCCCTCAATTATGTATATTATCATTTATTGTTTACCTAATTTTAATTTTTTTACATTGTTTTCTTTAAAATTAATCTCGTTATTATGTGGCGTGATTAACTGCCATCCTCACTCCTAATTGAAAGACAATATACCAAATGATTGGGAATACAGAGATATGTAAATTATAATTAAAAATTAATAATAAAGTAATTAATATAAGTACAGTTAAGTAGGTAACACATGAATATAAATTAAAAAATAATAAGATACATGAATATAAATGAAAAAGGAAAGATAGTAAATATAAAAATAATTAAATAAGGGGTGAGACTTTAGAGAAACAAGAATAAAATATATGACAAGTGAGCTTCTGAAATGCAGAACAAAGAGAGAGAAAAAATGAAGTAATATGAGGGTTTTATTATGTTCAAAATGTGTCAGTATCATAATAAATTTAATGATTTGTAAATAGGTGAGTAGAAATGATCAATAGGAAAAATTAAAGTGGATTGTACATACGTTCAAATGTTGAATATATATTTATTGGATGATGTATTTCCTAATTATTTTTTTAAAAAATTGTCCAAACTCAAGAGCAGATCATCTCGCTGACTAGGTACGTTATCATTAAATTAGATTTTGAATGGAATATGGTCCGGGTGCGGTAAAAAAAAAGCTCAAATAGTAGAATTATACTATTTTATTGAGCCAACGTTTCGCCCCACGTTGCAGGGCTTCGTCAAGGCTAAAAAAGATACAAACACTATAGTTACAAAAAGGAAAAAA